>NW_023270921.1:8479664-8548260 GCF_011800145.1 Mirounga leonina
CTCTCTCTCTCTCTCATTGGGGCACCTGGGTGGCTCAGTTGGTTAAGCGACTACCTTCGGCTCAGGTCATGATCCTGGAGTCCCGGGATCGAGTCCCACATCGGGCTCCCTGCTCGGCAGGGGGTCTGCTTCTCCCTCTGACCCTCTTCCCTCTTGTGCTCTCTGTCTCTCATTCTCTCTCTCAAATAAATAAATAAAAAAATATTAAAAAAAAAATAAGATCCTTCCAACTGTGTTATGTGATCTATGATCTTCATTATGGATAAACAAGAGGAAATGAGGGGAAATACACTTCAAGAGGGATTTGGGTTATATTCAGGAAAGAGTTTAACTGTAAAGTATTAGGGTTTTTGATGGAATAAGGAAATTAGGCAATTCCTCTCCCTAAACAATTTAAAATTTGGCCAAAAGCTATCGTTGTAAATAGACATTCTAGGGGAGCAAGATCAATCTCACTTAACCAACAAACATTAATACCACACTGAATATAACCTGTATTGGACACTTTAGAGGAAATAATGTGACTCAGATATGGTTTCTATCCTCAGGATGTTCACAATCCAATATGGGACCTGAGGCATCTAAAATAATTAACTGGAATAAATTTAGGAAATTATAAATGTCATACAAGATAGATAGGGAAAGTACAGCAGAGTGTAAAGGTATATCCAAGAAGGAAAAATTAATTTTGATGAGAAATATAAGAAGATACTTCACAGAGAAAGTAGCTTTTGCAACACAGGAGAAACTTGGAAACATGGATGCAGAGGAAAGGTCATTCAGGTTGAGAAAAATACAATGAACCAAGGACCTAAGGAGAGAAATAGCTCTATCCAGTACACAGCAAGAAGACATTTTGTTGGAGAACTCTATCCTCATTTCTGCTCTGCATCAAATATTTCCAGTTCTTTGTCTGGGCACCAGGTATAAGTGCCCTTTGCAGACTTCTTAGAGGTAGTCATGTCACTTTCCTCAACCACAGAGATTTGAGTAAAAGCAAGGTTTGTTACATTTTATTTTTCCTACCTTGGCAGTAGTGAAGTGTGGAGTTGGCGCCTTCTTCAGACTGGTTCCCTGCCAATTATGCAGAGCTAAGGCCCTCAGCCAATCCTTAATAGATATAAACCATTGTTCCTTTAAGGCACTAAAATTTAGGTGTTTTTTGTTATCTCTGCAGTAGAGAGAGTTCTAAGATGGCCTCCAAGATTCCTGGCCCTTGGTATCCACACCTTTGTATAATCCCTCCCTTGTGTAGTGACCCACTTCTAACCAATGAAATATGGCAAAAGCGATGGGGGATAAAATCACTCCTATCATTACATCATGTGATGTAAGACTCCATCTTTAACAGATTCTCCCTCTGGCCTTGAAGAAGAAATCTTCCATGGTATGAGAAGGCCACATGGCAAGGAACTGTGGGGCCCTTTAGGAGCTAAGAGTGACCTCTAGCTGACAGCCACAGGAAAGACAGGAACTCCTTCGCCTACAACTGCAAGGAATTAAATTCTTCCAATATCCATGCAAGCCTGGAAGATGCCCTAAAGCTCTAGAAAGGGTGGCAGTCCAGCCTGTATCTAGACTGTAGCCTGTGATACCTTGAGCAGAGGATCTAGTTAAAGCTATGCCCAGATTCCTGACCTACAGAAACTGTGAGATAATAAATATACATCTCTTTCAGCTGTTATTTTTGTGGTAATCTGTTAAATAGCAGTAGAAAACTAAGGCACACAACATTAACTAGCCTCTCCTGATTCATACAAAAATCATGGGAATTAGGTCTAGAAAAATATTTGAGATCTCTTCTTCAGAAGGCCATAAATGCTTAGCTACTGAGTCTGATCTTTTCTGTGGACACCAAGAGCCTTTGAAGGTGTTGAACAGAGGGACATCTTGGTTAGAACAGTGCATTCAGAGAAGTGATTTGCAAGCATATGGATGGAAGGATAAAATTTGAACAAAGATGGCCATTTATAATTTTTTTAGATATTGAGGAATCAAGTAAATATAGAATATTAGGTTCTCTTGTCAAATTATTCACATGTAGAAAGTAATCTGTTCAAAGGAATAATGTTGGCATTCTTTCCTATATCAAATATGATGCTGTTTCTACCTGTAATTCTACTTTAGTGTGATTAAAATACCTCAAGTCAGCCCCTGGAGTTAAAATGACAAATGTACCCAGTTGCACGCCTCCATCTTGTCACCAGGGGACTGTTCCATTTGTTAATAGGCATTGCTTTTTGCCAGAATCTCATTTTCAGCCCGGAGTAAATTGCCTTTCATCTACACCAAAATTTGAAGCTTGTACAAAAGTGGTTTATGTTTTATTTACCACTTGTTCCAGCAGGGAGATGGGCTTAGGAGAGCTTAGATTCACTTTCTCAAGGCATGTGGGCTGCAATATGAAACTGTACTGCTGTTTTTTATTTTCCATGCTATAACGCTCATGGGGGCAAAGCTATTTGGCTTATGGGAATCCCCATATAACAAATACTTCCAGGTATGTATCCAAACCATCACACAAGATTTTTTCTTTTGCTGGTGAAATTCCCTTTCCAAGAAGTATAACCTGACTGATCTTGAGTTTCCCAGACTTTAGCGGTCACTCTTCCCTTTAAAACATTAGCGTGGACATTTGTTGTTCTCCAGCATATTGTTCATTCTTCCTCCTTCATATTTCTTCTGAAAAGACACCCACAACCACACTTCTAGTCTATATGGTTTGGGTGGGACATTGTCACTAACTTGAGGGTGACTCAGGTCTAAGCTGAAAAGTATCTTCTTCCTGAGGCCAACTTAAACTGGGCTAAACAGAGGGAAACTCAGGCCCTTTGAAGAAACTACTAAAAAAGGAGTTCCTTCTCCTCACCCTACTTGAATATAAAAGGATGTGAACCCAGTTGCTGCCATCTTGCCACTATACAGATCTGCATAACTGGTTAATAGAGGGAGGATGGCAGCTCACCATGTCCTTATGACAGTGTTTGAGCCTTTAACGCCAGCACAGCCCAAAGTCAGCTGTACCCCTGTGTTCAGCTGTTCTTATTTATCTGAGCCAATAAATGCTTTTTTAGTATAATCAACTGCTAGTTGGGTTTTCTTATACTTGCAACTAGGCCATTATCCCACAGATTTCCGTAAGTCTATTTTTCTACTAGAATCTTTCTTCTCACATCTCAAATGATTTCTGCCAATATCAGAAATACACACTGGGCATCTGCTCCTTCTGTCAATGAACTTTGGTTTTGCCCACAGTTGTTTCAGAATTGTATCAGCTCTTGGCCTCTCAGATACATGACTACTCCCAGTTGTTCCTGGTATCCCATAATCCTTTCCTCCAAATGTGCACACATCACATCTCATAATTCTCCAAAGAGAACGACCCAGGCAATAAGCTATGATCGTAGCTGATGGTGTTATCTCCCAAGGTCTGCCCTAGAATAGTCAATTCACAGACCACATACAGACAGTGTACTAGGGTAAGACAGACTGAAGACTATTATTTTGTACTCTGCTTCATTGATTAAAATCACAAGATTACTACCCAATTATCTTGTGCTCTATCAGCCGAAACTAAAGATATTTTTTTAAAGCAACAATAAAAAAACCCTCATTAATTGGTACTTCACCAACCAGGGAACTAACCAGTTATACACAAAAAGTTGGTAAGCTACATGAATCATCTGCCTATCATCTATCATCTATCTATTTATCTATCTATCTATCTATCTATCTATCTATCTATCTATCTATCTATCATCTATCTATATCTATCTATCATCTATCTATCTATCTATCTATCTATCTATCTATCTATCTATCTATCTATCATCTATCATCTATCTATGTGTGTGTGTTAATAGTGAGAAGAAATCTTGGAGGAAAGGCTGTTAGCTGCTTACCCAAAAACCCCTCCCACCGCTTCCTTGCTGACAGAAACCCTCTACATACACAAACACACACACACACACACACACATGCACACGTGCATACATACACACAGTAGAAAATGCCAGGTCCTTAAATTCTTAGCTTCCTCTACTGGAAGCATACTTTATCTGGCTGATCTAGTCAACGGAGGCTGAGGAGAACTGAGAGCTCTGAGAAATGTTCTCTCTCTTCTCTTAAAGAAAGAGGTTGACTGAAGAGAAACCACCCCTTTTCTGCAAATGGAACACATTGTGAGACTATGAAGCTTGGAGCTGCAGCAGCCAACTAGCAGTCCTGGCATGATTAAGCGAAAGAGGAAAGCCACCACCTAACAGAGGCAGAAAGTAGAGGAGAGTTTGGTCCTAATGAAATTGATGACTCAACAGGATTGATATGGGACTACTCTGGCTCTGGACTTTTTATGTGAAATAGGAAACATCTCTATTGTTTAAACCATGTGTAGTTAGTCTATTCTCTATGGTTTAAAAGTGCCTTGGCTGATGGAAATGAAAAAGACCAACCAGAGATATTGAGAGACCAATCTGAAATGCAAAAGAAAAAAATGTATTTAGAGAAAAAAGTTAATCTACAAAGTTAGGCCAACTATGGAAGAGCATAAGTATATGGCAAATGGATTTAATGCAAAGTGCTATGAAGAAATAAACTGGGGGTGTTCATAAAGAATACTAGATTTGGAGTGAGATTATCTGGAATTGGTCCTATTCTTTCCAGTTACGGTGGGGTATTGTGCAAGACACATAACCACTTTGGAATCCTGTATTTAATTTTTAAAACAGAGAGAATAACACCAACATTATCTCCTATTGTTTTGTTGGTGTTTTTGGTGATGGTCATGGTGGTGTTGTGTATATGGGTATTTGTGTGAGGACCAGATGAAAAATACAAGTGAGGCTTGAATTCAGGGCTTGAACTCACAACCCTGACAGCAAGATCTGAATTGAGATTAAGAGTCAGACACTCAACAGACAAAACCACCCAGGTTACCCCAAAATATTTTTAAACACAATATCAAATACATGTGAGAGTTGATGAGGGGGCAGGGGCCACTGTCTTCATCATAACCTGCTCCTCATCACCATGTGTTAGAGATTGTTGGTACTCTGCCCAGATCCTCTTACCTGGCATACACATCTGTTCTCTAGCTGCTGAGAGTGTTGGCTGGTAATAGCTCACAGCTGCCCCCTTCTCTGGGGCATTGCCCTTAGCTGACAGGACCTCACAGAAAAGTCATTCTCCTTCTGCAGGTAGCCTACAGCCATGACTGCCTGATAAGGAAGGTCCAAAGGGTAGACTTACTCTCTGATACAATTCACCCTCTAGAGCTCCCCATGGGAGCAAGCTGAAGCTGAAGCTAAACCCCAGGGGAAAACCACATCTTTGCCTGACTTCTTACCTTTTCCTGCCCTGCTTCCCTCACTCCTTTATAAGTTCCTGCTGGAAGCACAGCCTCTATAAATCTCATGCACAAGAATCCCCATTTCAGGATCTGGTTTTAGAAAACTTTCCCTAAGACACCTCTCAAATACATCCAGAGATGGCATTAAGAAATTAGGGAGGAAAGGGGTGGGGAACAAATATCTTCAAGTTACAGAGGGAAGCTTAGAGAGTTCCTAAAATTGATAGAACCAAACACAGATGTATAGCTGTATCATTTTAAAGTTAGAAAAAGGAGCAATAGAAGAAATCAAAATATTAATATGATTATCAAACACTGGGAGGAAACAAGAGGTAGGAGGAAAGAATAATGGAACAAATCTTCAATTCTTATGTAGTGGAATAAAGAGATATTGCCTACTCTTGATGAATCAAGAAATGGTGGACATGCATATTACTTAGATATTTGGGTACCCTCAAAAAAAAGAAAAACAAATAGTAAAGAGAGGTTTCCCCCAAGAAATGTGATAAGAAACAGAAAAAGGGAAGCAGGGGACTGTAGCTTCTTATCATTATCTCCCATATACAATTTGGTATTTTGCCTTATACATGTACCTGTATGTCCAAACACACCACACACACGCGCACACACACACACACAAAACAGCCATTTCTTACTGGAATTGATTGTAATATATCTCCTAATCAATATACATAATAATATTAGCTAAGATTTTGAGCTAAAATCTTTACACAGTCTGATTTAATCCTCAGAGACACCCCATGAGTTAGTTACTATTGTTATCCCCATATTAAAGGCGGGAAGACTGAGGCTCATAGAGGTTAAATAACTTGCCCAAGGTCATGAAGCTAGCTTTTCAGGTTACAAATGAGATTCAAAACTGAAAATTCACATCCTTAACTTCTGGGCAACACTGCCTCCTGGATCATTTACAATGTCCAAGCCTGTCCTGGGGAAAGGCCTACCCTGAAACTAACACCACTTGGACTCTGCCCAGTGATTTTATCTAGAATGGTGGTGTTCATTTCTTTGAGATGTAATAATGAAAAAAGAACAAGTTTTAAAACAGCTCATGTACACCCAAATGTCAATATGCAAATACTTCACTGTGTTTGAATTCATACAATAAGAATGACTATTCTGGTTGATGAATTAAGTACCTTGATACTTTCTATTAGTCACTGAATTCCTGGCTTTTCAGATCTGTTACACAGCTTTGGTTAGCTTGCATATAGACTATTGAGTGGTTCCATGCAAGCATCAAATAATGCTCTTAAACTTTTTAACCGTCATCTATCGATAATACTAGACATACATCATGTGAATTTTTCCAATTAGTTGCCCATGTGTACATTTAAAAAAGAAAATTGTGTTCCTGATTAAATCCTACTAAAAGGTTCTTTTTTTTTTTTGCTTTAGAAAGAACTACAAGTACCCCCCAAATAAATCTTGTCTTTCATTTCGTACATTCATTTTCATTTTTCTTTAGCTGAGAGGCCATAAAAACCACCCAGCTCAACATTAGAAATTGAAAATGATGTTGGAGCATGATAATGGCTAAGAATAAGAGGAGAATATCCTGGAATCATAGTCATTTCTTGCAAACAAACCAAAAAAAAAAAAAAAGATAATTTACTGCTCTGTGAAGGCCCATAGCTGGCTTAGTTGATGCATTTTTTACTTTTATCAGAAAAAAATGAACAACTGAACATCCTGAATGTCTGAGCATCTTCCAGCCCCTCTCTGTGGAGAACCTGGGCATGGTCTTCTCCACCACTTAAAGAAGAACAGCCCCAACTATGAGTTTTCATGAGGTAAACAAGCAGAGTGCATTCTGCATACACAACCTCAGGATCAACCCACCCCAGTCAAGCATTCTGAGAACACCCAAAGGCCCCTGATGATCTGGTTCTCTCTTCCAGCCTGACCTCGTCTCCTACTTCTCTTATTTTGCTTACTGGGCTCTAGCCACACACATTCATTCTATCAAGCCCCAAGCTGTCTACTGCTTTTACTCTTGCTTTCCTCCAGCTTGGAGAGCTGAGCTCTTGGCATATTCTGGGTATATCTTAAATGTCAACTCCTCAGAGAGACTTCCCAGGACTCCTCTCTGAGGTATCCAGGCTCTCTCACACACATACTCTCTCTCTCATTCCTATCTTTTATTTTCTTCCCAAACTTTCAAAAAATATATTCTTAAAATCTAGAGACTGCCTTTATTTGGCCCAGATAATATATTCTTGGGTCACAACATAGACTTTGGGTGGGGAGTCAGAGACCTGGCTTCTAGTTAAATTTGTGCAGGGGAAGGTCTTTGTGGCTTGGAGGAAGGTTTCATTTATAAATTGGGGGGCTTGGATTATGAGACCCAAAACTATCACCAGACAGTTTACTGTTTATTCTGATATGATTTTACTAGTCCCCTGTCTTCATCAGTATAGATATAGTATTCCAGGAAATTTTGCCCAGAAAGATAAAAGTTGCAAATAACTTAATTGTGCATTCTAATAAGTTTCTGAAAGATCCATCAATTCTTCAATAGGAAATATTGGGTGACTGTTTATTCCCCAAGACTTTCAGTCCCTTGCCTCAAAATCCTGCTCTCTTATGTTTACCAGTTCTAAACTATTGTATCATGATCCTCATCCAATCCTAACAAGACCTCCCCTATTCCCTTGAAGGACCCTCCTTAAACCAGATTTCAAGGTCTCAACAGATACCCTGACTACTCTTGGTCTCTGAGATGTAATCAAAACTGTCTAGGTAGGTAGTGTTTTCTCTTAGCCCAGTCGTTGATAATCTCAGTTTTGACTGATCAACAGGTTGTTCTGATGATATCTGGGAAAGCCTACATTGGGCTGTATAGTTTACACTAAATCTTTCCTGTCCTTAGGGTTTCTATAAATTGAAGAGGTTGGACTAGATAATCATTCAGAGACCTTCCAGCTTTGACATTCTTTAAGACCCTTTTGGAAGATAATCCCTTTCCCTCTTGGTGGTCTCTTTCCAAGCTGAGAGCTTCTTAAAGAAAAGGACAATTGCCTCCTGTGGTTGTGAGAAAGCAGATTCAGGTCAGGTTCTTGGGGTGGTAGGGAGTTTAATGGATGAATTTTCAAAAGCTAGCTTTATACTTTGCTCTGCTTGTCACCTCCAGGAGAGAGAAGGTGGCCATTGTTTGGCTTTTGTCTTGCTACACAAAAAAGGACCTGAGTGGGAGGGTAGAAAGAGGAGCTGCCTCCTTGGCCAAGAGCCACACTTGATACCTGAATGGCGCTTCCTCCTGAGGTTACTTCTTCTCATCCCCGTGGGGGAGACCCTTGGCTGCAGCCACAGCAGTGAGTAGCTGCACAAACAGAATCACAGAATCACAAAGCCTTGTGAAGGTGAGAGCTGAACTGACCCCATGTCTCTTTGAACAATGCTAAGATGGATGATGAATGGGTATTTGGGAAACATAACAAATACAATGATTTATATTCATGATGGGCTAATCCCAGAGGGACTTCTGGAATGGGCATATAGCATAGTTCTTTGGTCTTTCAGAGTGTGAACTGAGTGAAAATGATTTGAGAAGCCATTCCCTGCGAGGTCCAGAGACAAGAGGGTTGGGCTCTGTAAAAGATAATTTGCTTTTCAATCAAACCTCAGATTTGAAAGGTTGAAAGAAGGGCAAAGTAAGTACTCAAATGTAATTAAACCAAGTGAGGAGGGGGGATACAAAAAAACATTTTGAATTTGAAAATTTGTATCTTTATTATCATTACTATTATTATTGGTAGCTTGAATTGGGTAACCAAATATATTTTAAGCTGCATAAGAACTTGTTTGACTATCTAATTCAACCCTTATCCAATCTAGTCTGGGAGTATAGGTACTTGGTTCTTTGATACTAATATAAGATAAGTCTATCTCCATGTCCCCACCACTAACCCCATTCCTCTATTCTATTTTTTCCCACATCTCTTAATATGTCCCCTTGGTATATTCTAGATGTGACAGTTGGGTGTTTTAACTCTTCTCTCAGTTCTTGTCACAGGGGGAATCAAGTCAAGAACTCCTTTCATCTGTAAAATGGGAGTACAAGTAGCTGCAGCCAGGAGCTTTCTGAAGATTCCGTTCAAGAAGGGGTGGGAGAGATACTGACATAATGCCTTACACAGAGTCACACTCATTGAAAATTTCCTTCATCCCTCCCTCCTCTCTTTCTTCTTTGCCTGAATGAAAGATAATCCAGGAATCTGCCACATGGAAGAAGGCTTGACAGAGTTCCCTTTGCCACAGTTGTGGTAATCAGCCTTTCCATGCTCTCCTAATGATCACACACCTTCACCTACTTACAAAGAGTATGTGGATTTAAAAGGGGGGAAAGGCAGTACATCAAAATCAAATTACCCAATGTGATTACCTTTTATCCCACTCTGAAAAAAAAAATAGAGTTTTCATTTAGCCTGTTTTCATTCAGCCAGCATCTTGAGCATTGTTGCAAATTAACACAGTTAATAATAGGAAAAAAGTGCGCAGCCAAGGCTCTGAATAATCTCATTATATCTCTCTCAACAATTAAGTGCATTAAATAAGCCCCTGTTTCAGAGGGGATGTTGGTGAAGCGGCTCATGTTCAGTCACATCTTGCAATGCTTCTTGTTCACTCAAGGTTTGGGATAACTCTTCATTGCACATCAGAGGGTTTGGGATAATTACCAACAACATTGTCCTGGATTGTTCTGCATGAGTGACTTTCAAAATCCCAGATGTTCTTTCACTTCTCTTTGCAGCAAGAAGGACTTCAGTATTGTAGTTTGTAGTTTCAGGGATCAGAAACACCTGGGCTCACATCTTGGCTTACCCATTTATCAGATCTCTGACATCACCCTGCCTCAGTTTCTTTATCTGTCATAAGAGAACAATGGAAGTATCAACTCCATGAGGTTGTTGTGAATATTAACTGACCTGATTAAGAGAAGGCACATCGCTCAGTGCCTGGTACGTAGTAAATGCTCAATAAGTCCTAGTTTATAGTAGAAGTAGTGATAGTAATAGTAGCAGGCTATGTGGTATATCAATAGAGCAAAGAGCTGGTCAACAGAAAACTTGGGCTTGATCCTGGCTCCTATTAGTTTTGACCTCTTTGTCTCAACTCTCCTTTGCTGTGTAAAATTGTTATGCAAAATTGTTGTAAGAATTAACTGTGATAATAGATGCAAATGCACTTTGTAAACTATAGAAATGTACATGATTAATGTCATTACAGTCATCTGTGAAAGTCATTGTTTTTTCCAAGTCTATCAAGAGGGTGGATGCAAAAACACCTAAAAAGTATAAACTGCTGTTTATCACTATAGTTGCTATAAAGCTCTTTGATTACGAGCAACCAAAACCAAAAAAGTTGCTCATATAAACATGAAGTTTGTGAAGAGAATAAAGTAAAACATATCATGGGTACCCATTCATTTATTAAACACATATTTATTGAACACTTTGTTCTAAAAACTGTACTGGATGTTGAATATATTAAAATGAGTTAAATCCTTGACTAAGTAGTTAGCATATTTGAGAAAATAAAATGAAAAGCAGGGTGGGACACAGGGAAATATGTGGTAAACAAAAAAGTTCATGTGTATTTACAAATTCAGAAAAGAAACTCACACTATATATGTAATGAATAGGGTATAATTACAGACAGGACATGGGAAATGGTGGGATATCCCCAGAGAGGGGAAAGCTTTTAAGCCAACACATGAAGGAAGAGGTCAAGGAAAGCTTTGCAGGTAGAGGGAATGTATCTTCCAAGTCTATAAGGCAGGAAAAACCTTGGCAAACCTGAGAAATGAGAGATAGCCAGTGTGTTGGGGGCTCAGTTCAGGGTGAATGGCTTAGGTCTGGGCAGGAGACACAAATCCAATTCATTTGTACCTTCATCCATTCATTTAGCACATACTTACTGTCTCTTATAAGCACATACATACTGTCACATACTTATAAAAGTATTTTTTGCCTGCTCTGAACCAGACAGGTGAAGTCTGCCCAAGGTGACTGACCCCCCATTCAAATAAGGGACTAGACAATTAAAAAAAATGAATAGATACATAAAAACTTAAGATATATCAGCATATAATTAATGTTGAACTGAGATCAGCTAATGAATATGTCTCAGTCCATTCAGGCTGCTAGAACAGAGTACCATAGACTGAGTGGTTTATACAGAACAGCCATTTATTCCTCAGAGTACTTGAAGCTGGGGGGTCCAAGATCAACATTCAGTGTCTAGTGAGAACTTGCTTCCTGATTCATAGACAGCTGTCTTCTCCATGTATCCTCACAAGGTGAAAGGGATGAGGATTCTTCAGGTCTCTTTTATAAGGGCACTAATTGCCTCCCAAAGGCCCATCTCCAAATACCACCATTTTGGGGATTAGATTTCAATATAAAAATTTGGGAGTTGGGGGTGGACACATTCAGTCCAAAACAGGAAATGTGAATAGAGAAGGGAAATTTTAGTGTAATCCAAGGAACTCCACATTTTGAGATCAAGTGTAGGAAAAGAAGCCAACAAAGAAGACTGAGAGAAGTATTCAGAGGGGTAAGAAAATAATTGGAGTGAATGATGCCACAGATATTTAAAACAGAAGAAGGTCAAGTGAAACTAGGAGCTGGTTCTTTGAAAGAATTAACAAGATTGATAAACCCCTGGCCAGACTTATCAAAAAGAAAAGAGAAATGACCCAAATCAACAAAATCATGAATAAAAGAAGAGAGATCACAACCAACACCAAAGAAATACAAACAATTATAAGAACATATTATGAGCAACCATATGCCAGCAAATTAGATAACCTGGAAGAAATGGATGCATTCCTAGAGATGTATCAACTACCAAAACTGAACCAGGAAGAAATAAAAAACCTGAACAGACCTATAACCACTAAGGAAATTGAAGCAGTCATCAAAAATCTCCCAACAAACAAGAGCCCAGGGCCAGATGGCTTCCCAGGGGAATTCTACCAAACACTTAAAGAGGAATTAATACCTATTCTTCTGAAACTGTTCCAAAAAATAGAAATGGAAGGAAAACTTCCAAACTTGTTTTATGAGGCCACCATTACGCTGATCCCCAAACCAGACAAAGACCCCACCAAAAAAGAGAATTACAGACCAATATCCTTGATGAACATGGATGCAAAAATTCTCAACAAAATACTAGCCAATAGGATCCAACAGTACATTAAAAGGATTATTCACCACGACCAAGTGGGATTTATTCCTGGGCTGCAAGCTTGGTTCAACATCCCCAAACCAATTAACGTGATACAATACATTAACAAAAGAAAGAACAAGAATCATGATCCTCTCAATAGATGCAGAAAAAGCATTTGACAAAGTACAGCATCCTTTCTTGATCAAAACTCTTCAGAGTATAGGGATAGAGGGTACATACCTCAATATCATAAAAGCCATCTATGAAAAACCCACAGCGAATATCATTCTCAATGGGGAAAAACTGAGAGCTTTCCCCCTAAGGTCAGGAACATGGCAGGGATGTTCATTATCACCACTGCTATTCAACATAGTATTAGAAGTCCTAGCCACAGCAATCAGAAAACAAAAAGAAATAAAAGGCATCCAAATCGGCAAAGAAGATGTCAAACTCTCATTCTTTGCAGATGATATGATACTTTATGTGGAAAACCCAAAAGACACCACCCCAAAACTGCTAGAACTCATACAGGAATTCAGTAAAGTGGCAGGATATAAAATTAATGCACAGAAATCAGTGGCATTCCTATACACCAACAACAAGACAGAAGAAAGAGAAATTAAGGGGTCGATCCCATTTACAATTGCACCCAAAACCATAAGATACCTAGGAATAAATTTAACCAAAGAGGCAAAGGATCTGTACTCAGAAAACTATAAAATACTCATGAAAGAAATTGAGGAAGACAAAAAGAAATGGAATAATGTTCCATGTTTATGGATTGGAAGAACAAATATTGTGAAGATGTCAATGCTACCTAGAGCAATCTACACATTCAATGCAATCCCCATCAAAATACCATCCACTTTTTTCAAAGAAATGGAACAAATAATCCTAAAATTTTTATGGAATCAGAAAAGACCCTGAATAGCCAGAGGAATGTTGAAAAAGAAAAGCAAAGCTGGTGGCATCACAATTCCAGACTTCCAGCCCTATTACAAAGCTGTCATCATCAAGACAGTATGGTACTGGCACAAAAACACATAGATCAATGGAACAGAAGAGAGAGCCCAGAAATGGACCCTCAACTCTATGGTTAACTAATCTTCGACAAAGCAGGAAAGAATGTCCAATGGAAAAAAGACAGTCTTTTCAACAAATGGTGTTGGGAAAATTGGACAGCCACATGCAGAAGAATGAAACTGGACCATTTCCTTATACCACACACAAAAATAGACTCAAAATGGTTGAAAGACCTAAATGTGAGACAGGAATCCATCAAAATCCTAAAGGAGAACTAAGGCAGCAACCTCTTCAACCTCAGATGTAGCAACTTCTTCCTAGAAACATCGCCAAACGCAAGGGAAGCAAGGGCAAAAATGAACTATTGGGACTTCATCAAGATAAAAAGCTTTTGCACAGCAAAAGAAACAGTCAACAAAACCAAAAGACAACCAACAGAATGGGAGAAGATATTTGCAAATGACATATCAGATAAAGGGCTAGGATCCAAAATCTATAAAGAACTTCTTAAACTCAACACCCAAAGAACTAACAAATGATCCAATCAAGAAATGGGCAGAAGACATGAACAGACATTTTTCCAAAGAAGACATCCAAATGGCCAACAGACACATGAAAAAGTGCTCAACATCGTTCGGCATCAGGGAAATCCAAATCAAAACCTCAATGAGGTATCACCTCACATCAGTCAGAATGGCTAAAATTAACAAGTCAGGAAGCGACAGATGCTGGCAGGGATGCGGAGAAAAGGGGAACCCTCCTACACTGTTGGTGGGAATGCAAGCTGGTGCAGCCACTCTGGAAAACAGTATGGAGGTTCCTCAAAAAGTTGAAAATAGAGCTACCATATGATCCAGCAATTGCACTACTGGGTATTTACCCCAAAAATTCAAATGTAGGGATCCAAAGGGGTAAGTGCACCCCCGATGTTTATAACAGCAATGTCCACAATAGCCAAACTGTGGGAAGAGCCAAGATGTCCATTGACAGATGAATGGATAAAGAAGATGTGGTATATATATACAATGGAATATTATGCAGCCATCAAAAGGAATGAGATCTTGCCATTTGCAACGACGTGGATAGAACAGGAGGGTGTTATGCTGAGCGAAATAAGTCAATCAGAGAAAGTCATGTATCATATGACCTCACTGATATGAGGAATTCTTAATCTCAGGAAACAAACTGAAGGTTGCTGGAGTGGTGGGGGGTGGGAGGGATGGGGTGGCTGGGTAATAGACAAGGAGAGGGTATGTGCTATGGTGAGCACTGTGAATTGTACAAGACTGTTGAATCACAGACCTGTACCTCTGAAATAAATAATACATTATATGTTTAAAAAAAAGAAGAAGAGGAAGAATATAGCAGGAGGGGAAGAATGAAGGGGGGGAAATCGGAGGGGGAGACGAACCATGAGAGGCGATAGACTCTGAAAAACAAACTGAGGGTTCTAGAGGGGAGGGGGGGTGGGAGGATGGGTTAGCCTGGTGATGGGTATTAAAGAGGGCACGTTCTGCATGGAGCACTGGGTGTTATGCACAAACAATGAATCATGGAACACTACATCAAAAACTAATGATGTAATGTATGGTGATTAACATAACAATGAAAAATTTTAAAAAGAAGAAGAAGAAGAATGTCAAGGAATGAGTGATGGAAGACAGCAAAGCATATACAACCAGTCTTCCCAACTCCAGAGACTGGAAGGTCAGGAGTGGATACCTTTTGTTTTGCTGGGAGGCTGCATGGTTATTTCCACTGCTTATTTCTACAAGTTTTCTCTGCTTTCCTATTTCTACTACCAGGTTGACTTCCTCGGGTGACTCCTGGCCACCATACACTCCTCCAGAACTTAGGTTTGCATGACCTTGGTGTGTGTCTCCTGCCACCTCCATTCAGCTCCAGTTCTGTGTGAGATTTTTTCCAGTGCTGTCATCATCACCCACAGATGATGACATTAAAAAATGTTTCAAGAAATGTAGATTATAATGCAAAAAAAATACATTTTAAAATACAGGCAAATAACAACAACAAAAAAGCAAACTCACCACTGCTGTGAAGGGCAGACAAAATAAGCCTTCAGGTGGAATCTAGTCCATAGGCTATCTGTTTGACCCTTCTGCTCTAAATCCTTCACTGGGGGAACTAAAGAAGCCCCGGAAAATCTACTTATGAAAATTTTCAATTTTTACTGTTATTATTGTTATAAAAACCAAGACATTGTTTTGGGAACCATCCCAAGTATTCTAAATGTGAAATCTCATTTTATCTTTACAAGAACTGTAAGACAGAGGTAGTTACCCTTTTTACACTAGAGGGCAAAGAGGATTAGAAAGGTGAAGTGACTTGTCCAAGATCACCCATTTAGTTAGAGCAAATTTGATTTATGATAAAGCAAGAATCCAAGCTACAGTTTTCCCACTCCAAAGCCTACACTTGTTACCAAATTACTTAGGTTTCATTAAGTAATATTTATGATGCCTTCCCTAAGACTGTAGGATTTTTTTTAAAGATTTTATTTATTTGAGAGAAGGAGAGACTGCATATATGCCTGTGGGGAGGGGCCGAGGGGAGGGAGAGAAAGAGGGAAAGAATCCCAAACAGATTGCATGCTGACCAGGGAGCCTGAGAAGGGGCTCAATCTCAGGACCCCGAGATCATGACCTGAGCCAAAACCAAGAGTCAAAGGTTAACCGACCAACCACTCAGGTGCCCCTCTAGGACTTTCTTAATCACGATGTTGAGGCTCATATGATCCTTGAGTTCTTTTTGGGTTCAGAGTGGTCATGTCAGTCATGGGATCCTCTGTGGAATGAGCCATTCTCCAAACCAGCCTCATTTCTTAAGGATCCCCTAGAATCCCCCTCATGGGGAAATCTCCACAAGTGATTTTGAGCACCCATGGTTTCAAAAAGGAAACACTTTAAGTATGATAATCACCACAAAATCCCCAGTTCTTTCATTTATTCTTTACAAATGGGGGGGTGCGGATGTCTATGAAAGAAAGGGGTGGGGATCATGCATGAAATGGGAAGGAAGTGATTCATATACACGTGTATGTATGATTCAGACAGAAGCTGACAGATGCTTAGAAAATCCTTCAGAAAATAGGCAAAATCATAGCGTCCCAAGCACATTTGTTTAAAAATCTAAAGCCCTGCACTTCAGAGACTTAAGAAAATACATCAGCAGGAAAGGTAGTGGGAAGGTTCAGAAGACTTGTCCTCCCCAGAGCTGGTCCATCTGCCCTTTGTCCTGATTCTGGGATGTTGGCTCCAATTTTGCCTCTGATGTAGCCCATCAGTAATTAAATCACTGTCCTGGCTCTCTGTTGCTAAAAAGGACTGGGTTTTAAAATAGAACTCCTGCTGGGCAGAGTCTTGTGGGTCTGAGCTTTTCATCCAGTTCTGATAAGCTTTCTGCCACCTACAGCTCCCCTCCCCTCCCCTCACAGTTTATTAAATGGGGAGTTAGCTCCTTGGTATAGCTCATGGCACCGAGTCATCTAGGGGAGCTAAAACACATTCCTAGGATGTTTGGACCAGGAAGGAATGAATTCAACTTTTTCACCAGACAGGTGTGTAAACTGAGGTCCACTGTTTGTGGCAGTAACAAAAAGAGCCTGAATAAGTCCACAGTCTTCCCAATTTTTCAAACTGCCTCACCCATAAATAAGGAGGCAAAGACTCTTACTACAACATGATCCTTCATAAATCCTCTGTTTTTCTCTAGGCCAACAATAATTAATAATTACAGTAACCACACAGTACTTACTATGTGCTTGGCTAAGAATGTGACAGTGATATTGTTATCTCATTCAATCTTCTCAAAAAATGCTCACATTTCCATTTTGCAGATGAAGAATCTGAAGCCCGGGGTAGCTCAGTAACACATCTAAAGACAGAGCCAAGATTTGAACCTAGGTCTCTTAGATGTTCAGGCTGTCCTCTTATCCATACACCATGTCAAGGCTGTCAAGTAACATTTGCTTGTCTCTCTGCTTGTTCCAAGTGACAGAGAGCCTTGCTATAAAAGTGTGATTCCCCCTGACCAGCTGAATCAGTATCTCTTGGGAGCTTGTTAAAAATACAAAAAACTCAAGGCCCCTTGAATCAGAATCTGCATTGTCATAGGATGGCCAGGGAAGGCACAGTTGACACAAAGCTTTGGCCTAGGGGCTTTTGTAGTTAGAAATGTCTTTCAAGAGCAGTGGTTCAATACCCTGATTTCCTAGAAAAGAAACTGGGCTTAAAGAGTGACTCACCGGGCCCACCTTCTAGATCCTTGAATACTCAATTCAATGCATTTTCTTTGAACAATAATACTGAATGGAGGAGAAAGATGGGGTGTTTTCCCTTCATACCCTCTCCACCTCCACTCCAGATACTAGGTAAGGGGCAGACTGCTATAGTTCCTCATCTCTAAACCACTCTTCCAAAAGAGACCAACAGAACTGTATGTAGTTCAGGGTCATTGCCATATTCCATTCCTTATACTGTTACTAAATTCAGGCCCAGGTAAGATTAAAAAAAAAAAACAAAACTATATTCAGAGTTGATATTTTTCCTCTTGTTAAATTGAGCTGTAGGAGGTATCATATGCTGAACTAGTACATTTCAAAAGACAAAACCCTAATGTTTTAAGGAGTGTTTTTCCCCATTAACATGTTGCTAAGCAACATTTTTACAATATCAGCAGCTCTATGACTACAAGCTGAATGAATGTCTGGAAATGGAGAAAGAATCAGAGAAGTAAAGAAAGAGAATTTATCCCTTCTGTTGGTGTACATATAATTCTTTTGTTACTAGAGTTGCAGTGATCTCAAATATGTTAAAGCAGAGATAATGGAGCACTTTCTCCCCGTTTAGTTAACAATAATCATGTGATATTCATGGGAGTTATGCCCTATTTTTAGTAATAAGCTCAGTGATGGGTATTAAGGAGGGCATGTACTGCATGGAGCACTGGGTGTTATACGAAAACAATGAATCATGGAACACTACATCAAAAACTAATGCTGTATTGTATGGTGACTAACATAACACAATAAAATTAAATTAAATTAGAAAAAATAATAATATTCATTAATTTTTATATTAAGAACACTTCAAATATATACAAAAATATAAGAGTATAATGAACTTCCATATATCCATCAGCCAGCTTTAACAATTTTCAACTCATGGCCAATCTTGTTTTATCTATTTCTCCTCCTACTTTCCACTTATTTGAAGCAAATACCAGACATCATAACATTTCATCTGTAAATATTTCAGTATTTATCTTGGAAAGGCAAGGTCTCTCTCTCTCTTTTTTTTAAGTAAAAGTCGAATATCATTATCACATCTCAGTCAGAAGTTAATAATCATCCTTTAATGTTAACAAATATCCAATGTTCCAATTTCCAATTATTTCATGTTTTCTCTTTTAACCATTTCAATGAGAATACCAATAAGGTCCATATGTTGGGGCGCCTGGGTGGCTCAGTTGGTTAAGCAACTGCCTTCGGCTCGGGTCATGATCCTGGAGTCCCGGGATCGAGTCCCGCATCGGGCTCCCTGCTCGGCGGGGAGTCTGCTTCTCCCTCTGATCTTCCCCCTCTCATGCTCTCTGTCACTCATTCTCTCTCTCAGATAAATAAATAAAAAATCTTAAAAAAAAAAAAATAAGGTCCATATGTTGATTGGTTAATGGGTGCCTTAAATTCATTTTAATCTATAAGCTCCTTTCCATCTTTTTTCCTTCCACTTAATTTAATAAAGAAACCAGATTATTTGCCCCAGAGAGACTCCTGAAGTTTGTATTTTGCTGCTTCTATCTTTGAGTCTGGGAAATTGTTTGTATCTAAAGGCTTGATCAGACTGAGGATTTTTTTATTTTTTGGCAAGACTAATTCATAAGTGATATTATATTATCAGGAGGCATATAAGGCCTGGTTGCCTTTTCATAGCATTAGTAGACTTTTGTGATATATAAAGTGATCCATTAATTCATTACAGATTGCAAAATAATACGCTTCACTTATTAGCTATAACATTTCTATGTAGAAAAAACTGCCTTCACCATCCATTTGCGTACCAAGTAATATGCTTCATATGGGAAAGGAAGGATAAATGCTTGATTCTTACCCGCTATTTACCAGTTGTTAAAACGATGGGTTTATTAGCACCATAATGGTGACCAGTTAGGATTTGTTTGTTTTTCTATCATCACAGATAAGACATTGTTCAGTCATTTGCAGTTATTTGATGGTGTTTAAATGGTCCTATAATTGGCCAGTGAGAACTTCTTCAAGTTGACTGGAGTCCTTTTTCAGTGTTACCATGTGGAAAAAACTAACAAACAAAGAAAACCTGAGTATGAAGCTTTTTTTTTTTATTTTAAAGGTTTCATTTATTTATCTGAGAGAAAGAGAGAGAGAGCACAACAGAGGGAGGGGCAGAGGAAGAAGCAGGCTCCCCGCTGAGCTGGGAGCCCCACGTGGGGCTTGAGTGGGGCTTGATTCCAGGACCCTTGGATCATGACTTGAGCCAAAGGCAAGTGCTTAAGGGACTGAGCTATCCAGGTAACCCACAATGGTTTTGGAGGAGTTTTTTAATATTTAAAGTTAAAAGAACAACAGTTCTTTTTCTATTTCTTTTATGGATGTCTGATCTTCTTAGATATTTGGTCTTTATGGTGGTCAATTCTGATAAGCTATATTCTTTAAAATTACCCATTTCACTTAGGCTTTCAAACTTAATTGCCTAGAGTTGTGCAAAATAGTCTCTGATGACTTTAAAGTTCCTTGGTTTTGAAGATTATTTCCTCTTGTCATTTCTAATTTTATATGCACGTGTTCTCTTTTTGTCCTACTGAAGTTAGCTAGTAGTTTGTCTACATTTATCTTTTTTCTTTTTCTTTTTCTTTTTAAAGATTTTATTTATTTATTTGACAGAGAGAGACACAGCGAGAGAGGGAACACAAGCAGGGGGAGTGGGAGAGGGAGAAGCAGGCCCCCCACAGAGCAGGGAGTCCGATGCAGGACTTGATCCCGGACCCCAGGATCATGACCTGAGCTGAAGGCAGTCGCTTAACCAACTGAGCCACCCAGGTGCCCTCTTTTTTTTTTTTTTTTTTTCTTTTTAAAGAATCATCTTTTGGACTTACTAATTCTATTTATTCTGTTTTCTAGCTGAATTTCTTTTTTCTTTTTGTTTTGCTTTGCTTTTCTTCCTAGTACTTGAATCTTTAATTCATTTACCTTCAGAATTTAATTTTTAATTTTATGGTTATTCAATGCTGTCAATTCCCTCTGATTTTAGCTGTATTCCATAGGTTCTGATTTTGTGTTTTCAAGACATTCTGTAAATTCAAGAATTGTTTAGTAACAGAGGCTTTTGTTTTCTTTTTAATTTCTAAGTAAAAGGCCTTTCTGGTTTTGATTTTTTTATAGCTTGTTTTAGTGCATGGCAATCAGAGGATGCTCTTCATATTATTCCTATTCTTTGGAATTTATTAAGCTTTTCTTTGTGGCCTATAATATGATCAATTTTTTATGAACATTATATATGCTCTTGACAAAAAGGTATATTCTCTAGTATATGAGTTCACAGTTCAATGTCTGTAAGATATATTTTATTATGTTCTTTAAATCTTCTAAATTCCTACTCGCTTTTGGATCATATCATTTGTGCTAGATTGAGAAAAATATGTTAAAATCTCTTTGCATCTTTCTTTTTGATTTCTGCTTTATGAAAATATTGCAGTTACAGTGTATAAATGTTAATAACCGACACATTTTCATTATGAATCCTAGCTTCTAGCATTATAAGGTTTCCTACTTTTTCTATGATGCCTTTTCTTTATATTTTGCCTTGTCAGGATAACAATATCATGACCTCCTCTTCCTTTTTATTTGCATTTGCTGGGTCCCAACTTTTCCCCACCTGAATCTCTTTATTTTCAATATGTATGCTGTATATAGCAGCATTTCCCTCTGCTAAACAGTCAGAAAATATTTCTTCTCTTTTTTCTTAATAGGCTGGTAAGTCCAGTTAAATTTATTTATGTGATTGATAGGTTTGGCTGATATACATATTTTATGTGCATAGATTTTTAAAATGTGATCTATTTATTTTGCTTTCTTTGTATATATTTTTTGCTCTTACGAAAGTATACATTCTTGTTTTGTTGATTACTTATATGTTTTTACTGTTATACCTTTATGTAACACACTTAGATCTTTTTATTTCATTTTAGTTATTTTCTGTTAGTTCTCAACAATGAGCAATATTGAGTTAGCTAGTAATTTCCTCTCCCCTCACTCTTGTCCAGCATCTGATGAGAAGTACTATTCTTTACTTCTTGTAATAACAGGAAAACAATTAGCAAGCATATTTTTTACATACTCACAACATTCTCTTCCCATTTTTGGGAGTTATAATGTATTTATAATGTCAAAGTATACTATACTCTCTCCCTTATAACCATCATTTATTATTGGTTCTATAAATTTAATGCTCACCATAAGTCTTTATATAAATGTCTTCTGGGTGCCTGGGTGGCTCAGTCAGTTAAGCGTCTGCCTTTGGCTCAGGTCATGATCCCAGAGTCCTGGGATCGAGTCCCACGTCGGGTTCTGTTTCTCCCTCTGCCTGCAGCCCCCCCTGCTTGTGCTCTGTCAAATAAATAAATAAAATATTTTTAAAAATGATCTGTTAAATGTCTTCTTAGGCATTTTGGTTATGTAAAATTTATTTTCTAGTACATTTCTCGCAAAGTCCCCTGGAAACAATATTTCCTGAGTTTACTGTACTCATAACAGAATGTTTGTGGCTCCATAACTGAAAGCCAGTTTGGCTGGGTATAAAATCTACACCTTAAATTTTCTGTCTTTGAGAATCAAAGTTTTTCTATTGGAAAATCTGAAACAAATGCAATTTTCTTTCCTTCATGAGTAGGCATGTACCCAAAGATTGCCTTTCTTTCTTTTTTTTTTTTTTTTTGGTAAAGTTCGGTAGATCTAGAAGAAAAGAGTTTGTTAGTCACTCTGTGTTGATTTCCCAGGTAGAAAGTGTGTTTTTTTAATATGTAGTTTCAAGTTTTGTTTTTATTTCAAGAAAATGTTCTTTGTAGTTTTTAGTTTTTGTTTTGTTTCATTGCTTCAGAGATCTTTTAGTGCATCCATGTTAGGATATTCTTTGCCTGTCTCTTGTATCTCCCGTTTTCTCTCAAATTCTTTTTTCTCTTTACTCCTTTTAAAATTTTCATAATTTTCTTCCTTTCAACTTCTACTTTCCATTACATTGTCTATGTTGTTTATTTGCTCTTATGTGCCTTCTCGTTTAGTCCTTATTTCTGAAATATTCTTTACGTATAATTCTTTCCTATAGTGTATCACCTCATTTTTTGTTTTTAAAAATTTTTGTTCTGATTTATGTAGTTCTTATATTTTTTATGTCACTTTATTTCTTTTAGTTCATTGAGTGTAGAGACGTTTTTTGCTCTTTTTTCTCCTTTATTCTTATAATTTTGTGTAAGATTTGAACACTATTCTTTCCCCATTGCTCAATCCTATGATTACTTTTCCTAAACTTTTAGGAAAGAAAACTGAACCAGGATTCCTTTTCTAGCTTTATTGATCTAGAACTCCTTCTGTTTTTGCAATACATGCGTGCACGCACGTGCGCACGCGCGCACACACACACACACTCCCATTTATTCTTGTATTTTCCAAATCTTCTTCCTCTGTTGTCCTTCCCCAATTTTGTCTGAACCTTCTTTTTCTTGTATCCCCATTAGACCTATTCTAATCCATTTGGATTCCACCCCTAGTAATTTTCCTCAGTCCTGGAAGGGAGTTTCAGTTGGGCAGTTTTGAGAATTCCTTAGGCTCATTATGTTTTGGCCACCTCTGACCTTACCATCAATCCCTTTTGCTCACTCTTGAATTGGAATGTGCAAAGAATCTTTTGATGTTTTCTGTTCTTCTTAATCTACCATGCTTTCCAGTGATTTCTTACTTGTGGTTTTTAGAATTCTCCTGTTTTCAGTTTCATCCAACACTCCATCACTTCCCTTTGCTTCCTTCTGAACAGATTCTAATATGACACACACAGGATTTTCGTAGCTATTGGTGGTTTGTCCCCAGCCTTCCATACTTTGTGTTTATTGTAGGTATTACTGATGAATGCTCAGTTTTGCTACCCTAGTTCTCTCTTTCTATAGGACTGTTTGGAGATACGCTTAAAAGTACACCATCATTATCATTTTCTTTAGGAAAATTTTAAATTGTCTAGTAATACAATGTTTGATCCTTCTTTTCTATTTTGGCAGTAGATCCTGATATGGAATCGTAAGTTTGCAAGAGTCTTAAGAATCATGCTATCCCTCCACATTTTATCTTCCTACAAATGCTTTTATACCTAATGATTTGCCAGCCTTCTGGGAAACTCATTCTATTGGCAATAGTCTGTATTGATTAAAAGGCACTTTTTAGGTTGAAATTAAATTTGGGTCATTATTCCACATTCTAGGATAACTCTAGGCATATTTTTCTGCTTGTTCGCTTGAGGGAAGCATGTTAAGAATAACAAAACAACAATTAAGAGTGTAAGACAATGAAGGAATCTAATTCTCATGTGCATTAATTAGTGTTACAATTTTCTGGCAATATCTGTATTCTAACTCTGGTTAGATTCATTTTAAATACAGAATAATGAGAGCCAAAAATTAGTGAGCATTTACAATATGTTATTCACTGTCCTAACCATGTTGTGTTTTAACTAATTTGTTCCACACAATATTCTTTAAGACATTCCATTATTATTCCCATTTTAGTCATGTGGAAACTGAAGTGCAGAGAATTTAAATAACATGCTCAAGATCACACAGTTTGTAAGTAGTAGAGCCAACTCAAGTAATTCAAACTCAAGTAATCTAATTCCAAAACTCACTATCTCAATTATCATGTAAATATTTTTGCCAGGAAGTTTATCTTTATAGTCTGGATCAGAATCTTCTGCTTATCCCAACAAGTTAGCTATAAACAAACCATGCTTCTCAGACTCCCATGTTTAATTGTAATTATAAATACTACTCTATTCGTTCCCATAAGTCAAGGATCAGAGGGAATGGTTTATGGGTATAAAATATTATCGTCCTCTAATGGTCATTGTATTCTTTTCAAAAAGCATCGTTTTTACAAAGTGGACAGCTTCCAGAGGGTTCTTATCCTTCAGAACTTCTTGTTTATTACTCTCTAACTCCTTCAACAACTAGCCCCTTTTTGCTGCTATAACTGCCATGAACAGCTATCATTTGAAAGTTTATCATTTTTCTGAAAACATAAGTTCTTTAGATCAATTACACCATTTAATCTTTATAATAACACATTGAGGCAGGTGGTATTATTACCCTAATTTTACCAAGAGGAAACTGAATTCATACAAGTTTTAAAAATTGCCCCATACGGGGTGCCTGGGTAGCACAAGTAGTTGAGGAGCTGACTCTTGGTTTCCACTCAGGTTATGATCTCAGGGTTGTGAGACTGAGCCCTGCTTGGAGCCCCACATTGGGCTCCGTGCTCAGCATGGAGTCTGCTTAGAGTTTCTCTCTCCCTCTCCATCTGCCCCTCCCCCAGTGTGTGCCAGTGTGTGTGTGTGCTCTCTGTCTCAAATAAATCAATCAATCTTTTAAAAAATTGCCCCATGTCATACTCCTAATAAAGCAGGTTGAACCTCAGTCTGTTGGGTTCCAGAATCAGATCTCTTCACACTTACCTTAAACTGACCTCTGTCAGTTTAGGTGGTGGTGTGTTTGTGATGGCACAGTATTATTAGCCTTATTTTTAGATGAAAATACTGGCCCATACAACTGACACCATTCACCCAAAGTCACAGAGCACTGGGAGGAAGTAGATGCATTCTGATTTTTAGAGACTTACTATAACTTTGCCCCTTTTGCAGTGGAATATTATTCAGCCATGAGAAAGAAGGGCATTCTGCCATTTACAATATTGATGGATCTTGAGCAAATTACAGTAAGTGAGAGAAGTTGGACAGAGAAAGACAGGTACTGTATGATATCACTTGTATGTGGAACCTAAAAAAGCCAAACCCGTAAAAACAGTGGTACCAGGATGGTAATGGTAATGGTAAATAGTGGTTACCAGGAACTAGGGGGTAGGGGGATAGTACAGCTGTTATTTAAGGTATACACTTGCAACAAGTACTAAACATGTCCTAGAGATCTATAATGCACATATAGTCAATATAGACAACAAAATTGAATTAAAATCCTCAAACTTGCTGTGAGACTAGAATTTTAATGATTCCAACCACCAGAAAGAAAAAATAATGACATGACAGAGGTGCTAATTATTGCTACAGTGGCTATTACAATATAAAAATGTATCAAATTAACATGTTGCACACCTTAAATTTCTAGAATATTATATGTCAAATGTATTTCAATTAAAAAAATAAAACAAGAACAATTAGCTTTCTCGATCATGGAATTTTATCACTTTTCGACTCCTCTCCTTTCATACTCAACATCATTTTATTTATTCAACTTAGCCAAAGGGCAGAGACTTTAAAGCAGAAGGTTTCAAAGACAAATGCTTATAAAGTCCAGAGGGGAACATAAATGAGTGCCAACATGCTGAGTGAGGACTTCAACAAACACTCTAGCAAAGGGGACACTCCCATCTGCTTCTAGCCCTATAGTGGCAAAATGAAACTTTGAACATATATAAGTGGAACATATATAAGTGGAACTTATATATGAACCTCAGTCTTGTCAAATCTTGCAATTTTTTTCATGAGAAACCAGAAATCTGGATTTGATTATTAAATCCTCAGACTTTTAGAAGATTGACAACTAATTCAAAAAAGTTTAAATTCTATGTGATCTAACAAAAAGCCCTGCAATCACATAATTAATTTAATTAATTAAAATTTAATTTAATTAATTTAAATTTAAATTTAATTAATTTTAATTTCCTTAAAGAAATACATCTGATGTCTTTATCAGCAGCAGAAGAAAGAAAACAGGATGAGAAGACAGTGGTGTAACCAAAGGTTTTCATTCTTTTATTATACCTCCTATGTACCAGGCCTTGTGCTGGCTAATTAGGATATAATAGGGAATAAATCAGGCAACATTTCTTACCTTGGTGAAGTTCAGAGACTAGGGTGACAAACAGGCAAGTAAACAGAAATTACAACATGGTGAGGCAAGTCTTAGGAGGAGAATATTCAGGGTGCTGTGGAAGTCCACTCAAGGGGCATAGAACTCAGACCTGGAAAGAGTTCCAGCTGAGACTTAAAAGAACAAGTAGAATTATTAATATTAAGTATATTTCAGGCATGTTGCTTGTTTCATTTGCATCACATTCTGTGGTTAAATTTGATGATGCTGATGCTGATTGATGATGATGAGGATGACGACGATGATGATGGGATGGGGATGCACATTCTACACATGACAAAACTTCAGTAACTCACTCAGGATTACATAGCTAGTAAGTGGCAAAGCCAGGATTCAAATTAGATTCAAGTGCATCTGACTCCAAAGTCCAAGCACTTTCATAATGATAAGAAAGTTCCTATTTATTGAGCACTTACTATGTGCCAGTGCCTGTTTTAAGTGTTCTACATGGGTTGATTCCTCGTTTATTTCTCATGATGATCTTATCAGATAGTTATTATTTATGTTTTCTGGATGAGGGCACTCTGGATAAGGCTTAGAGAGAGTCAGCACTTTTTTTATACATTAGGCAACTAGTAAATTGAAGATCTGGGATTAGAACCAAGGGAGGACTGCTCTTAACCATGGGGCAAGCAGATGGAATGCAGGGTCAGGGTGGTGAGTGTTCTAGGTAGAAGGAGCCTCATATAGGCAGACATGGACATAGAAGAGAATATGACCCATTGGAGGGACTTTTTAAAATTCAGCATGGCTGGATCTCATAAGAGAAAGTTATGAAACAGATGGATATTCACCTTGGATACAAAACTGAGAGCTTAGAGGGCTTGATAATGCTTTTTTTTCTAGTAAGAGGCTGGAGAGCTTCATTGTCAGATGGGAACAGCTGATGGGACACCAGTTCCAGCTTAATTCCATCTGCTGATGTGCCTAGGAAAATTATCTTTCTGTCCCTGATGGGCAGGGTTGTGGGTACTAAAATACTTATAAACTGGAGTCTGATTTCTAAGAGTTTAGGTTAGCAAAGGCATTATTTCCTAACAAAGAGGCTCTTGAGGGGCACCTGGGTGGCTCAGTCATTAAGCGTCTGCCTTCAGCTCAGGTCATGATCCCAGGGTCCTGGGATTGAGCCCCGCATCAGGCTCCCTGCTCAGCGGGAAGCCTGCTTCTCCCCCTCCCACTCCCCCTGCTTGTGTTCCCTCTCTCACTGTCTCTCTCTCTGTCAAATAAATAAATAAAATCTTTAAAAAAAAAAAAAGCTCTTGATTTTTGGCTAATTCCATTTGTCTAGTGCTTCCTCCCTATCACTCCACCTCCTTCTCCAGAGAACATTTAGTTTCCCAAATTGAAAGCACCATTGTAGAAGGCAGGGTTCTCATCCAGGAAATTTTGAAACATAATGCTCCAACTCCAATTGACAACACCAGGAGCTTGTCAGCATGTGGTCCATTTGGGGGAGTTTTTTCTTCTTTATGCAGCATTTTAAAAATGTAAGAGAGAACAGCCCAATGGAGAGGGAGGAGGATGAAGAAAGCTTATTCCTCCTTGCACAGTAAAGGCAAGACTCAAGAAGACTTGTTTAAAAAGGATAAGGCAGATTTTTCCCACTATGTATGGTTTTCATTTTTCAAGAACTACGTGTGATCTTTCCATAAAGATAGGAAAACAGGTGGTTGTCACCCAGGAATCAGATAACCAGGTGTCCAGTCCTGCCTGTGCCTTTGACCTGCTTGATAATGTTGAAAAAGTCAGTTCACCTCTTACAGCCCCTGTTTTCTTATTTTTTATTCTATTTGGCTGTGCCTTTTGGGGGACCTGGGTTTATTTCTGGTGCATCATTGTTGCCCTCCACCCCAGTGTGTAACATTGCTGAAACAGAGTATCTCTAAGGTCAACTTCAAATATTCAGTGACTCCAGAACATAGCAGAGAAGAAATAGTCTATGGCTATTTGGGAAAAAAAAATTTTTTTAGATCAAAAGGGAAAAAAATTCTATAAAACTGAATTTCTGGCCATAGTACCAACTGAACATTCAATTAATTAACTTCTTATCTAGCTGCTTGGCATGGAGCCTTTATTTATAAACCAATTTCTCCTGAAGGTAGAGTGAATTGAAGGCTCAATTTTAACCATGAAAAAAATGAGTATTCCTAGTTATAAATTCTCAACTGAGCTTCAAGGAAGGCTGTATGTCTTCCTAAGTAATAGGGAGCCAAGTTGAGGAAACAGGTGACAGAGCTGGGTTGGGTCTGCATAAACCATGCTGATTGTCTATGATTAAGCAACTTATCTTTCTGGTTGCTACTTTTTGCCTGAGGATACATGAACAGTGTGTCTCATTATCCAATTTCTATGATGCCATGGATGAAATATCAACACTCAAAGAATTTGCCAGGCACTGTACTAAGCCCTTTACTTTAACCTAACTCACTTAACCTATATAATAAACTTATCAAGAAGGTACTATTATTTTTCACATTTTATAGGTAAGGAAATCAAAACTTTGAGAAGCTAAATACCTTCTCCAGCTGAATAATTAAATAGTGAAGCCATTTATTCTCTTATTCAGTAACTATTTGTTGAGTACTTTCTATGGCTTAGACACCCTCTCTGGCACTTGGAATAAAACAGTGAATAAAATTAACAATGATCCCTATCCTCAAATAGAGAAAGAGATTAACCATAAACAGCAGAAACAACAAACAAGCAAATCAAAGAGCATATTAGAAGGTGATAAATGCTATTTCAAAAAAAAAAGTAGATTCAAGAGGGTCTGGCAGTGCTGAAAGAAGCCAGAGGCTGGGTCAATTGCTGCCACTGGAGAATAACCCTGAGAGGACTCGGGGAAAATAAAACAAAAAACAGCAAAGGGTAGCCCCTCAAACTTTCCTGCCATCTGAGTCTGAATCACTTTGAAAGTAAAGTACAAGGCCTTGGATGCAGATAGTTTATTTAGGAGATGATCCCAGGAAGCAGGTGTGAGGAAGTGGGACAAATGAGATGGGAAAGGGAAAAAAAAAAGCCCCAAATGGATCCATTATAAAGGTTGTTGATTTTAGGCAATAGGGACTAGAATATTAGTATGAGAAGTATTAAGAATTTCTCCTAGGATTGATTCTATGAAGGCCAGGAGGCTGGAGTATTTAGCCAATTCCAGTGGTTGAGGGTTTTCTGCAGGGGTGTTACCTCATCTGAAGTTCTCTGCTGCACCTGTATGCAGGCTGAGTCCTCTGGCTTGGGAGAGAACATGGAGGGATAAGAGCTGAAAGACAATGGCAAACCCTTGAGGCAAAACACTGTCATCATGCAGGACACTGTTCACCACACTGCAGCTGAAATAAGAGTTGGATCAAGGGCATAGGAGGCAAGGTACCCAAAGGCTCTGTTATACCTACCTTCTATTCTCTCTCAAGACACTATTTGGGAAAATCTAAGGGAAGTCAGGGGCAAGAGAATCTCAAAAATGTAATTTTCCGTGTGACCATGACCAGCATCAATGAGCAGAATTTCAGAGTAGATTTTGGGCTGAGAACCATTAGGTAAACAACCAGTACAAGAATCAAGTGGAGATGTTGAGTAGACCACTGGATATAAAAATCAGGAGAGAGGTCTCCATAGATATACATCAGAATATAAATGGTATTTATAGCCAAAATGGGATGATAGCAACACAGAAGCATGGAGAGGTAGAAAGAATATGTACAATGAGCATCCCATCATTAAGTGGTAAGGAAGAAGAGGAGAAACCAGCAAAGGATATTAAGGAATGATCAGGGGAGTAGAAGAAACACGGAGAGGGTTGCATCCTGAAGTAGGTGGGAAGTTGGATTTAACCAGGCTATGTTTTGCCAAGCCATGGAAAGGGAGGTGAGAATCAGGGAACTGATTGTAAGGCCTAATATAGGACAAGAAGGGGAGTGAGGGCAACAAGGGGAAGAGGGATAGCGAGAGTTTTGTAGGACCACAGAATGGAGGACCCAGTAAGGTTAAAGGATTATGGGGTCGGTATTGGAGGCAGTGAGTTAGAAAGAAGGGGTTGTCAGGGAGAGGGGTGCATAGAATGAACATGATGGAGGGTTTGAAGTAATTGATCATAAATTGAACTTAGGAAATCTTACAGAAATCAATTCATTTAATTTTAATTTGGTTTGCATTTTCCTAATAATTGCCTCCATTCTGGCCTATGACTACTCTGCACATTTAGACTCAATATAAATCAGCAAAGCTACTAACACACCTATATAAAGCAATGTTAGATGGGAAGATGCAGGAGGGAGATCTCATTTATTTTGTTGTGCATCAAGATTGAGAGAATTTCATGCTGATTTTTATCTAAGTCCTTCTTATTCCCTCTAATGACCTTTGGTAAGTACCAGGGGAATTGTGTGGTTCCCAGCTGTTGTATGATTTTACAGTGGGTTCAAAATGCTTCCTTTGAAGAGGAAGCCAGTTTCAAGGCTCTGAAAGGATGAACATGCTGCTGCTTTTGATAATTCAGGGACGCACAGTTCTGTCGCAAACTGGTGTTAAGTTAAAGATGAAAAAAGCAGATCTTGTTGTTTTCCTCCGGCTTTTATTGCAACAGCCTCCTAACTGGTTTCTCCTTCTACAGTGCCTTCCCCATTGCAGCCCTTCGAGCTCACAACTTCCAAATAAGGGGCAGTTTTACCACATGATTTCCTGCTTCTGAAGCTTTCAATAGCTCCCAGTGATTGAAGGGTAAAATTCGAATGTCTTCATTTGGCTGTTTAAGGTGCTTCATGACTTAATTCTAGTCTTTTCTTGTTTAATCATCACTTGCTTAATACTTTCTAAATTTCATCCAAATTAAGTACCTGCCTTTCTCAATTTATGACTGATATTTTCCTAATTTGATGACGTCTCATTTTTTTCCCCCCAATCTGCCAAGAAGGTCCTTTTCTCTGCCTCTTCAAATATCTAATTTCAATGTACCTTTTGAAAGCCAGGGATAGTTTTACCTCCTCTCTATGCTTGTGTGATCATCTCAGCTGGAAGTGACCTCTCTCTCCTCAGATAGCCCTTTGTTATGCATGCCATACTGCTTCTGTGACACATGATTTAGGGATAAATTCCTTTATTTATAGGTCACAGACTTTCTATAAAATCAAGGCCACTTTCCATTTATCCCAAACCTCGAGAAAAAGGGAAGAAATGGGTTGGTGCTGACAAAGGCTAAAAGCCATGGGGATGTGAGGAATTCAAGTCCCAGCAAGGAAGGGCGGGGCAAAGGTAGGACCCTTGATGATGCTGAACAGCTTGAAGGCTCATTAGGTAAAGATCTCTTCCCTAATTATGGAAGCAATTTATTTAGTCAATACTATGGAATGAATAGCACATTCTAGATAGAAAACAAGCAGAGAAACAAATATGATCCCTGACATCAAAAATTAAACTATGAACAGGTGGAGGGTTGTGGGGGGGGGAAGTGCCAGGGATCCACAAGACCACACCTTCAGTTTTAGCCTTCTAGTGAATCATCAGAGGAGGCTAATAGAACGCAGTTGTCATATTCACAATATTGGTGTATCACAGCAAAACAATACAGATTAAAATTAGTAAAGGTAAAAGGCACATAGGACAGAGTCCAGGAGAAATCAGGTACAAGCTTCCAGCTATCTTTTCCCAGTAGAGGCACACAGACAGTGAGTAATTCTCCCAGCAACAATATGTGACAACATGCATGAAGCATTGCCAACCAGAGAAGCTCACCTGAGCCTTGGTGTCCAGAGTGGAGGTCACTCACATAGGCATGGGGCACTTGTGTGAATGACCTTAGCTACTCATTCTTCTTCACCACCCCTCTAAAAGACAAACTGATACATCATGGCCAGAGTCCCAGGTGAATAAAAATAAGCATTTATCATAAATTACACTGTTAGCATAAATTATCTGGCATGACCCAAGTTCCCATGTATATAAGGACACTCTTATCAGGCATGAAAATCCCAGGGCTTAGAGTCTATATTCCAGGAACTAATCAAGGATTAACTTCCAGGAGCAGCCCAGGCCTGCCAAATTAACTTGTTGCTTCACAGGTAGGATTCCATTTCCCTAGTCATAAAACAAAGATATTGGATGAAGTCCTTGGTTCCCAAGATCTGTGGGCATACGTGCAGATAGGATGGGAGTTGCAGAGCAGAATTCCCAGTGCATTAGGTCTACGGTGAAATTTGGGCCACTGTACTTCTTAAGAATTCCTTCTCATGATTCTGACATTCACTCTTTAGTCTAGGACCACTGAACATAGTGAGGTAGTTAGAAGCCCAACTTCTGGAACCAGATTACTGCATTTTGAATCTTATCTCTATTACTTACTAGCTGTTTACTTGAGGCAAATCATTTACACTCTGTCTCCATTTCCTCATCTGTAAAGTGAAGATAATAATCGTATACGCCTTTTAAGATTTTCTTTTTAATTAAAGGAGTAATACATATTTAGAGCAGGGCCTGGCCTATAGTAAGAACTATATAAATATTATTATTATTATTACCACAAAGAGCATTTCCTACCCTAATATTTTAGCATTCTGGAAATCATAATACAGCAGAAATGGACTCCAGAGATTCCTTCCCTTCATACAATTAATGTTTTCCTTTTGCTTTTTTCTGCCAATTATACTCAGAACTGGAGGGTTAGATAACAAGAGGTGATGGTCAGTGTCCTTACGGTTAAGCACTTGCTTAGCAACCACTGATCATGACTAGTGCCTGAGAGGACTGCTCATCTTTTGTAATTGATGCCCTGCAATAATTTAACATGTAATAAACTCTTACAAGATCACTGGTTTCATGAGTTGAAAGACAGCTAATAGCTCTGGTTCAAAGAAATCCCCTCTTGACCAAAAACCAGTCCAATATTTTAGGATTTAGTAGCTATTCAAATGCAAGTTAACCTATTGACAACTTATAGAGATGGGTTAACATTAACTGATGAATGCTAGGGCTGACATGTTGTCTAATACACTTTAGATGGATTGTTCCATACACACAAGAGGCCTCAATCTCAAATAGCATGTCCATCACATTTTGAACTTCTTGAAGAAGTGGTTTCCAAGCCTTTTTATTGAATACCATATCAGTGAAAAATTTAATAAATATATATGCTTATACTCTGGCATATGTGTATTTATAAATTATATATGAGGACTTATATTTTAATATATCATAACTATAAAATATTTTAAATGTTTTAGGTGACAAAATAAATAATAAAAGAGATATTATCAAATAATTTAAAATAAGATTTAAACATATTTATTGTTGGTATAAAATGTGATAGAATAATTCTTATTTCTTTAAAACAATTGGTTTAACCTTTTGTGGTAAACCAATTTGAAGCTTTGGTTCTAAGGTTTGAGTCCTATTTCTATTTATTCCAAACTTAAGTTTAGGAGCTGAAAATGATCCTCACAAAGACTTGATTCTCCATAACTTTATTGACTGAGAGAACAGTTCAATCATACCACCTGAATTTATTCTGGGTATCTACACAGAGGCAGAGGCTCTCTATAACTGACGTTTTTATAATATTCTCATATTTCTTTCTTTCCTTTCCTTCCTTTCTTCCTAGAAACAGTTTGTAATAATGAATATCAAAAAATCCCCTTTGATATCCATCCGTGATGTCAAATACCTATGAGCCACATTTTACATTTTCCCTGTTGCCTTTGATCCCCAGTGAACGTAAATCTAGGTGCTTAAAACTCAATTTTGACCATATGGTAGACAAGTCTGGGCAACATAATACCAGTCTCAGATTCACTGCATAGGAAAGAAAAGGGAATAAACTTCTAGGGGTGCATAGCACTTGACAAAAGACAATGTGTTAAACAAATACATGCACCAATCTGGGAAGTAGACAGGACTACCTGGCTCAAAACACTGTAGATTATATATTTTCATGTTCTAGATAGTGATTCCCAAAGTGTACTCCTGGGACCAGCAGCATCAGCATCACCTGGAAACCTGGTAGAAGTGCAAATTCTCAGGTCCCACCCCAGACCTAATGAATGAGAAACTGAGGTGCAACTAAGCCATCTGTGTTTCAACAGCCCTCCTGGTGAGTCTGAGGCATGCTGAAGTTTCAGAACCATTGCATCAGTATGTCTTCATGTTCTATATGCTTACTTTCAAAATTTCTGCTATTGGTGATGACTCCCCACTATCACTGACTATTCTCTCAAGGTACCATTCACACATGGGGCAAAGTTCATGGCTCAAATGAAAGACAATTGTTTTTAAGGCTCCCCAGGTAATTCTCAATATGCATCCAAGGTAAAAGAAGAAGGTCACATAAAATCATCTTCCTACACTTTATGGGCAGGGCCAACATGAAAAGATGTGAGAAAGTGGTGAATACTCAGGCAGTCATTAAGCGTCTGCCTTTGGCTCAGGTCATGATCCCTGGGTCCTGGGATGGAGTCCCACATCGGGCTCCCTGCTCAGCAGGAAGCCTGCTTCTCCTTCTGCTTGTGTTCCCTCTCTCACTGTGTCTCTCTCTGTCAAATAAATAAATAAAATATATATAAAAAAAAGAATAACAAAAATTTAATTTAGGCATCATTTGAAGGTACTCCATTTTGGCTATTATCCCATCAAATAGGAAAGTTAAACACTAGAGTGATATTAGCAAATTGGAGCATTCTTGAAACTATCAGAACATGGTTTTAAGATAGTTTTCTACAGTGTATACTTTGCAATAGTAATTCCGTGGAATATATCATCAAGATTCAATAATCATGTAAGCTTGGGAAACACAAACAGATCTCTTGACTATTTATTGTAGGACTTCTTATAGCCTTTCATACTGTTAATCTCCTAGAGAAAGATCCTAACATAAAGTATTTCCCAAACTTTTTTCTGTTATATAGAAACACCTATCAGCAGCTTCAGGGATACTACTATTTCATGTGAAACACTTTAGAAAATGCTGCCTTGTGAATGTCAAGAATTTATTGTGTAAGTAGCAGACATTTTGGGGGGTGCTGCTCAGCCTCTACTCCTAAAACACCCTGATTTCCTTTTGAGAAATTGTATCTCACCTCTCGAAGGAAGTCTTAGTGGGTTAGTAAACTAAGGTGCGTATTTTACAAAATGGAGCTAACCTAGGTTCCAGGAAAGAATTAAGCCTTGATGCCTAAGGCATCCATTGTGCATAATTATTTCTCTCTCGTACATGTAAAATGGTACTAGTGATGCACCATTCTTGAAGAAATTGAGAAAATAGCCACATAAATCATGTTCTCTCTTCTAGGATTTCAAATGAAGAACCCTGCTTGAGATACGCTACCATAGTTAAGGACTTCCTTGGGATTACTACTGCTAAATCCATGCTCTTATCACCCACAAAAGTTTAGTGGTGGGCATATGCCCAAAATCGAAGCAATTGTTTCCTCTCTCCCAGGACTCTGAATCTTGAAAAACAGGCAGAATATGAATTGGTGTCTGCATATGGCCACTACCTATCCTCTAGACTTCCCATTGGTCCTTTGTGTTGCCAATGTTTTGTAAATAAGTTCTCTGTGCTTAAATTAGCCAGATTAAGTTTCTCTTGCTTCTTATCCATGAGACCACCCTAATACCAATAGCTTTCCATATGACCAACAATCTGGGGGCTTTTATAAAGGGCAGGACAGAAAACGAAAGACCCAAGTACAATGGGTAGAAAAATCAATTTTGAGACATGGTTAGAATTTAAGTCCAATTTGACATGCTGAATTCTAAGCTCCATTCTTTTCCTTCAACAAACTTTTTAGTTTCTCTGCTTGTTCTTGGCTGATGTAAACAGGCAAACACAATGAATTACTAAATTCACGATTGAGTCCTTGGATGAAAGTACTGTATAAAGAAAAACCCAGATTGCCATATACTTCAAATGTAGAAGGCTTTAGGGAAGGGGCAAAATCAATCTTCAACAAGTGGGGAAAAAAGAAAAATTAAGGTGAAAACATCTATAGAAAACAGATGTCAGTGTATTCATCATGCTGATTCTTTTAAGAGTGGCCACTTGATCTAGGAGAGAATGAGGAAAGCTTGTAGCAAAGGATGTCTAAAAATATCTAGAACATTTATTTGGATTTTTTAAGCAGACCACCTGCTGTTTTATAAGTAATTATTTGTGCTTTAGCAATGAAAGGCAGTTACACTGTCAGCAGGGAAGGTCTCAATTATACCCCCATCTTGGTATTGAATGTGAGGTTCTCCTTGGAAGCCAAAAAGGAAAAAAAAGAAAAAAATTACAAATGTTCCCAACCAGATGTTCACTTTCAAATCTAAGGGAGATCTCCCAATTATCCTTCTTTCATTAATGAAGCTGTAGAGTGCTAGCATGTGGTTTTACAAGCAAGAGGCCATGCAGAAAGTACCAGAGTGCCAGGAACATTTCCACAATGAACACAATGTTGAAGCTGTGTTGGGGAGGTTGACTGGGGAGCTGACCTCCTAGAATCATCCATGATTTCTTTGGATTTTATCACCACACAAGTCCAAGATTTTCTACACTGGCCCAGCTAAATTAGAAATCAGCCCCCAAAATCATATTTGATTTGCTCTGGCATTTTCTACACCATGATAAAAAACATATTGACCATGTTTTTAAAAACCAGAGTGTGTACTTTCCTTTAAGAAGTAGTCTCTGAAGATGAATAAGGAAAAATTCCCCTTGCAGATTCTGATTACATACAACACAAAGCAACACCTCATATTGCTGGGGAAGAAAAGAGTGACACACTTCAAAAAAAATTTAAGATTTTATTTATTTATTTTAGAGAGAGAGTGGGGAGGGGCAGAGAGAGAGGGAGAGAGATTCTCAAGCAAACTCTACACTGAGTGCAGAACCCACTGTGGGGCTCGATCTCACAACCCATGAGATCATGACCTGAGCTGAAATCAAGAGTTGGACACCACCAAATGAACCACCCAGGTGCCCCAGGAGCAACACATGTCAAATTAATGTTCTCAGATTAGGTTTTCATTAAGATTTCAAAAGGTGACTTTGTCAAGTTAAATACCAACTGATTTTTAAAAACATATTAGCTAATTGAGCATAATTTAAAAAAACAAACAACGTATTAACTGGGGAGTAACAACCAGATAATTTATCTAGATCTATGATGCTTAATCTACAGTGTGTTTCTGTTATCATGCTTGAAAATAATATAAAAGAAAATTGACTTTGAATTAGCAAATGACACAGATTTTAGATCTGACAGGAGATTCTGGTGACTTGATGGAAGAAAATTTCAAAAGTTTATAGCACCTAAACTTTTGGTAAAATAGGATCTTTGCTTTACCCAAAGCTTTAAAAATACTGCTGAAATGGGGTGTCTGGGTGGCTCAGTCGTTAAGCGTCTGCCTTTGGCTCAGGTCATGATCCCAGGGTCCTGGGATCGAGCCCAGCATTGGGCTTCCCGCTGTGTCTCTCTCTGTCAAATAAATAAATAAAATCTTTAAAAAAAATACTTCACAAGTGCTTTTGTTGTTTGTGCACTTTTTGTTTTCTTTTGCTTTGTTCTTTTCTTTTGGGGTTTGTGTGTGTGTGTGTGTGTGTGTGGTGTGTGTTTGTGGTAGATCTTGAAGGGGATAGAGGAGACATAATAACTGAATACTAAATGTTAAAGAAACAAGAGTAAGTTTCACTTATATAGACATACTGAATATGGACAAATAAAAACACATTGATTCTTTTATTTTATGTTATGTTAGTCACCATACAATACATCAATAGTTTTTTATGTAGGGATCCACAATTCATTGTTTTCGTATAACACCCAGTGCTCCATGCAGTATGCGCCCTCCTTAATACCCATCACTGGGCTAACCCATCCCTCTAACCCCCTCCCCTCTTAAACCCTCAGTTTGTTTCTCAGAGTCCATAGTCTCTCATGGTTCATCTCCCCCTCAGATTTCCCCCCCTTCATTTTTCCCTTCCTTCTCCTTATGTACACCATGCTATTCCTCATGTTCCACATAAGTGAAACCATATGATAATTGACTTTCTCTGCTTGACTTATTTCACTTAGCATAATCTCCTCCAGTCCCATCCATGTTGAAGCAAAAGTTGGGTATTCATCCTTTCTGATGGCTGAGTAGTATTCCATTGTATATATGGACCACACCTTCTTTATCCATTCAGCTGGTGAAGGGCATCTCAGCTCTTTCCACAGTTTGGCCATTGTGGACATTGCTGCTATGAACATTGGGGTTCATATGGCTCTTCTTTTCACGGCATCTGTGTCTTTGGGGTAAATACCCAGGAGTGCAATTGCTGGGTCATAGGGTAGCTCTATTTTTAATTTTTTGAGGCACCTCCACACTGTTTTCCAAAGTGGCTGTACCAACTTGCATTTCCACCAACAGTGTAAGAGGGTTCCCCTTTCTCCACAACCTCTCCAAAATTTGTTAATTCTTGCCTTGTCAATTTTTGCCATTCTAACTGGTGTAAGGTGGTATCTCAATGTGGTACTGATTTGAATTTCCCTGATGGCTAATGAGGATGCACATTTTTTCATGTGTCTGTTAGCCATTTGTATGTCTTCTTCAGAGAAGTGTCTGTTCATGACTTCTGCCCATTTTTTGATTTGATTATTTGTTTTTTGGGTGTTGAGTTTGAGAAGTTCTTTATAGATTTTGGAAATCAGCATTTTGTCTGTAGTGGCATTTGCAAATATCTTCTCCCATTCTCTGGGTTGCCTCTTTGTTTTGTTGACTGTTTCCTTTGCTGTGAAGAAGATTTTTATCTCGATGAAGTCCCAAAAGTTCATTTTTGCTTTTGTTTCACTAGCCTTTGGAGATGTATCTTGAAATAAGTTGCTGTGGCTGATGTCAAAGAGGTTACTGCCTATGTTCTCCTCTAGGATTTTGATGAATTCCTGTCTCACATTGAGGTCTTTCATCCATTTTGAGTTTATCTTTGTGTACGGTGTTAGAGAATGGTCAAGTTTCATTATTCTGTATATAACTGTCCAATTTTCCCAGCACCATTTATTGAAGAGACTGTCTTTTTTTCCATCGCATACTTTTTCCGGCTTTGTCGAAGATTATTTGACCATAGAGTTGAGGGTCCATATATGGGCTCTCTATTCTGTTCCATTGGTCTATGTGTCTGTTTTTGTGCCAGTACCATGCTGTCTTGGTGATCACTGCTTTATAATATAGCTTGAAATCCGGCAACGTGATGCCCCCAGCTTTGTTTTTCAACATTCTTGGTGATTCAGGGTCTTTTCCAATTCCATACAAATTTTAGGATTGTTTGTTCCAGCACATTGAAAAATGTCATTGGAACTTTGATCGGGATGGCATTGAAGGTGTAGATTGCTCTGGGTAGCATAGACATTTTAACAATGTTTATTCTTCCGATCTATGAGCATGGAATGTTTTTCCATCTTTTTGTATCTTCTTCAATTTCTTTCATGAGTGTTTTGTAGTTCCTATAGTATAGATCCTTTACCTCTTTGGTTAGGTATATTCCGAGGTATCTTATGGTTTTTGGTGCTATTGTAAATGGAATCATTTCTCTAATTTCTTTTTCTGCAGTTGCATTGTTAGTGTATAAGAAAGCAACTGATATCTGTGCATTGATTTTGTATCTTGCCACATTACTGAATTGCTGTATGAGTTTTAGTAATTTGGGGGTGGAATCTTTTGGATTTTCCACAAAAAGTATCCTGTCATCTGAGAAGAGAGAGAGTTTGACTTCTTCTTTGCCAATTTGAATATGTTTTATTCCTTTTGTTGTCTGATTGCTATTGCCAGGACTTCTGGTACTATGTTGAACAAGTGGTGAGAGTGGGCATCCTTGATGTGCTCCTGATCTTAAGGGAAAGGCTCTCAGCTTTTCTCCACTGAGGATGATATTTGCTATGGGTTTTTCATAGATGGATTTTATGAACTTGAGGAATGTTCCCTCTATCCCTATACTCTGAAGAGTTTTAATTAGGAAAGGATGCTGTATTTTGTCAGATGCTTTTTCTGCATCAATTGAGAGGACCATATGTTTCTTCTCTCTCGTCTTATTCATGTGTTCTATCACACTGATTGATTTGCAAATGTTGAATCACCCTTGCATCTTAGGGATAAATCCTACTTGGTCGTGGTGGATGACCCTTTTAATGTATTGTTGGATCCTATTAGCTAGGATTTTGTTGAGGATTTTGGAATCCATATTCATCAGGGATATAGGTTTGAAATTCTTTTTGATGGGGTCTTTGCCTGGTTTGTGGATTAAGGTAATGCTGGCCTCATAGAATGAGTTTGGAAGCTTTCCTTCTGTTTCTATTTTTTGAAGCAGCTTCAGGAGAATAGGTATTATTTCTTCTTTGAATGTTTGGTAGAATTCCCCAGGGAATCCATCAAGCCCTGGACTCTTGTATTTTTGGGAGATTTTTGATCACTGCTTCAATCTTGTTACTGATTATTGGCCTATTCAGGTTGTCAATTTCTTCCTGTTTCAGTCTAGGCAGTTTATAGGTCTCCAGGAAGGCATCCATTTCTTCCAGGTTGCTTAATTTATTGGCATATAGTTGTTGATAATAATTTCTAATAATTGTTTCTATTTCCTTGGTGTTAGTCGTGATCTCTCCCCCTTTCATTCGTAATTTTATTAATTTGGGTCCTTTCTCCTTTTTTTTGATTAAGTCTGGCCAGTGGTTTATCGATCTTTTAATTCTTTCAAAGAACCAGCTTCTAGTTTCGTTAATCTGCTCTACTGTATTTCTGGTTTCTAATTCATTGACCTCTGCTCTAATCTTAATTATTTCTCTTCTAATGCATGACTTAGGCATCATTTTTTGCTTTTTCTCCAGTTCTTTAAGGTGTAAAGTTACTTGGTGAATTCAGGGTTTTTCTATTTTTTTGAGTGAGGCTTGGATGGCTACATATTTCCTCCTTAGGACCACCTTTGCAGTATCCTATAGGTTTTGGACTGATGTGTTTTTGTTCTCATTGGTTTCCATGAATTGTTTACGTTCTTCTTTGATTTCCTGGTTGACCCAAACATTCTTGAGCAGAGTGGTCTTTAGCTTCCAAGTGTTTGAATTTCTGCCAAATTTCTTCTTGTGATTGAGTTCCAGTTTTAAAGCATTATGGTCTGAGAATATCCAGGGGATTATCTCAATCTTTTGGTATCAGTTGAGACCTGATTTGTCACCCAGTATGTGGTCTAGTCTGGAGAAAGTTCCATGTGTGCTCAAGAAGAATGAGTATTCTGTTGTTTTAGGGTGGAATGTTCTGTATGTATCTATGAGGTCCATTTGGTCCAGTGTGTCCTTCAAAGCTCTTGTTTCTTTGTTGATTTTCTCCTTAGATGATCTATCTATTGCTGAGAGTGGAGTATTGAGGTCTCCTATTATTAACATATTGTTATCAATATGACTCTTTATATTCATTAACAGTTGGCTTATGTAGATGGCTGCTCCCATATTGGGGGCATAGATATTTATAATTGTTAGATCTTGTTGGATAGACCCTTTAAGAATGATATAGTGTCCTTCTGTGTCTCTAACCACAGTCTTTAACTTAAAATCTAATTTGTCTGATATAAGAATTGCTACCCCAGCTTTCTTTTGAGGTCCGCTGGCATGGAAGATGGATCTCCATCCCTTCACTTTCAGTCTGGATGTATCTTTAGGTTCAAAATGAGTCTCTTGTAGACAGCATATGGATGGGTCCTGTCTTTTTATCCAATCTGCAATCCTGTGTCTTTTTATGGGAGCATTTTGGCTGTTCACATTGAGAGTGATTATTGAAAGCTATGAATTTATTGTCATCATGTTACCTGTGAAGACCTTGTTTCTATAGATTGTCTCTGTAAATTTCTGTTCTATATCACTCTTGGGGTCTTTTTCCTTTTATAGAACCCCCCTTGATATTTCTTGCAGGGCCGGCTTAGTTGTCACATATTCTTTCAATTTCTGTCAGTCTTGGAAACTCCTTGTCTCTCCATCCATTCTAAATGACAGCCTTGCTGGATAAAGTATTCTTGGCTGCATGTTCTTCCTGTTTAGTCCCTGAATATGTCTTTCCAGCCCTTTCTGGCTTTCCAGGTCTCTGTGGATAGGTCTGACGTTATTCTGATATTCCTCCCTCTGTATGTAAGGAATCTCTTCCCCCTAACTGCCCTTAAGATGGTTTCCTTTGTTCTAAGATTTGCGAGTTTTACTATTACATGCCAGGGTGTTGGCCTATTTTCCTTGATCTTGGGAGGGATCCTCTCTGCCTCTAGGACATGAATGTTTGTTTCATTCCCCAGATTAGGGATGTTCTCAGCTACGATTTGCTCAAATATATCTTCTAGTCCTCTCTCTCTCTCCACCCCCTCAGGGATCCCAATAATTCTGACATTGGAATGTTTCATGGTGTCTCATATTTCTCTGATTCCGTTTTCATGGATTTTGAGTTGTTTTTCCCTGGCCTCCTCTTTTTCCTTCTTTTCTATCAATTGGCCTTCTAGACCACTAATTCATTCTTCTGTTTTGCTTACCCTAGCTGTTAAATTATCTAGATTAGACTGGATCTCATTGATAACATTTTTAAGTTATGCTAGTTCAGCTTTCATTTCTGCCAGAGACTCTATTTTGCCATTAATCGATTTCTCCATTCTAGCTATTGTCTTCACAATTGCTACCCTGAATTCCATCTGCGACATCTTGGTTATATCTGTTTCCATTTGTAAATCTGTGGCAGAGATCACAGTCTCTGAGTCTTTCCTATTTTGGGGGCTTCCCCCCAGTCATTCTGTTGAGGGGTGGTTGAGGGAATGTACAGAGTCCAAATTATTGACCACAACCCAAGCAAGATGCACCTGTTTAATAGGGACCTTAGGGTTGCTGGTCTCTTGTTTTCCCAGCCTGTCTTCTGGGGGTGGGGCCTGCCACACTGTTATTCAGGCCACCCTGTTTGGGCAGAGTTGCCCTGCCCCCTGTGGGGGGGATGAGCTCAGTGAAAACTGGTTGTTTGGGGCTTTGTTCTCTGGCAGCTTTCCTGGTGGCTTTCCATGTCTCTTCCAAGAGTCAGAGGAGAAGAAATCATTTCCAACCCTCTGCCTCAGAGCAGAGAGATTGCAGTCTGTTCTACAGTGAGCTCTCCAAACCACACTATCTCCATTTCTGTCTGTGCTGCTATAAATTGCAGCATCCTGGGTTGTGTGCCCCTCAGCAGTGCTCCCAGTCCTTGCCTCCAGGTCAGGGCATGTCTCTGCCTTTTGTGCTTCTAAAACTGCCAGCCGCCCCCAGTTCGCAAGCACAGCCCACCGCTCCAGGTTTCAGTCTATGGGGCTGCCCTAAAGTCCTTTCCCCATCACTACCAGTCTTCAAGTCCCCAACACAGGAGGCTTTTGCGCTCCTGTGTTATTTCACCTTCCACGTGCCAGCGTTTATGGCAGCTCCCTCCCCCTTCCATTTATCTTCCAATATCTGCCCGCGGAATCATGGCTTCCCACTTCATACCTCGAAACCAACTGCCTCTGATATTCTGTTTGTAGAGATCCAGGTTTATCTTCTTACATCTCAGGCTGATTTCGTGGGTGTTCAGAATGGTCTGGTAGATACCCAGCTCAATTCTGAGGACCAGGTGGAATAGGGTCCCCTACTCCTCGACCATCTTTTCCTGAACCCCCTAAACACACATTGATTCTTAAATCCATATTCTATTGGTCAGAAATGACCAAGGAAATCATTTTACTAAAGCTATCATTACATCAAAAACTAATGATGTACTGTATAGTGACTAACATAATAAAATTAAATTAAATTAAAAAAAAGAAAATTATACTTCAGCAGCAAAAAAAAAAAAAAAAAAAAACTAGCATTAGGGAGAAAACAAAACAAAACGAAACAACAACTAAGCATTAGAAGTAACCTGGCAGTGCATACAAGGCAGATCAGGGTAAAAGGAAAACAGAGGGTGATAGATCAGTTAGGGAGCTATCATCATAGTCCCAAGAACAGATAACAGAGGCAAGTATAGGACAGATGGCAGTGAACTTGTCAGGGGGAAGGGGAGAGGCTGTGGTATCAATTCCAAGTGTTTGAATTTCTGCCAAATTTCTTCTTGTGATTGAGTTCCAGTTTTAAAGCATTATGGTCTGAGAATATCCAGGGGATTATCTCAATCTTTTGGTATCAGTTGAGACCTGATTTGTCACCCAGTATGTGGTCTAGTCTGGAGAAAGTTCCATGTGTGCTCAAGAAGAATGAGTATTCTGTTGTTTTAGGGTGGAATGTTCTGTATGTATCTATGAGGTCCATTTGGTCCAGTGTGTCCTTCAAAGCAGGAGTTCTCAGACATTTCCAAAACAAGGTATTCTTTGTAATGGCAAAAATTTTGTTCACCTGACATGATAGTATTATCTGTACAGCATTTGTTAATAAAGAAAATATATCCACCTTCTTCATGTCTCTATACCCAATACACGGTGGGATGTCTTAAATATAGTAAGCACTTAATGTGAATATAAATACTAATATAAATTCAGTACCTAAATGTGTATTCATCTCAACAATATGTACTTAGATTTGAAGACCGTACTATGAACACATCTGGGACAATTATCTGGTGTACAGACAATGATTCCTGCACATATGGATTTGATTATTCCTTGGAAGTCTTCTGCAGCTCATTTTCTACTTCCCTCCCCCTGGTGCCCACAGTTCATAAATTGGAAGCCACTATCTTTAAAGAATGATCGATAGAACAGTCATGCTTAGGATTTCCACGGCTTGACTTTGACAGACTTTTACCATTACCCTTTCAAAAACTCTAATTCCTCAAGTAAGTTGCTCAGTATGTTGTAGGCCTTAGTTTGTTCATCTATAACATGATGATATCAACTTTACCAACTATGGCTTTCAGAACACAGTGACAATGCATATAAAGTGCTTAGCACAGCATCTGGCATAAGGTAAGAGCATTTTAGTATTAGCTGTTATTATAGCTCTTTTTCCTCCTTGGAGAATGAAGCTTTTAGAAGAGAGTGACTGAGGGGCAGATCTGGATGGCCCTGTAGGGCTCATTTCCTGCCCATCCTTTTTGGGTAGCTTTGCAGAAGTGAGCTCAGCAGGTCTGAGGTAACTCCCAAAATTTCACCTTTCTAACAAGTGCCGTTCTCTAAGCAGAAAGCTTCCATTATTACATAGTTGCAGGGGTATGCCAGTAAAGTACCTTTCCTAAATCAATCAATCATCCCCACTTTGTAGTGTTTTTCAATTTTTGATGTGTCAATACTGTCACCATGGCCAATACCAAGCTAACAAAGTGAAGTCATGAAGGCACCGCTGGGAAGAGGGAAATACAATCAGCTTGTATGCAGCAGTATAAGCCTGCTCCAGTCTACTACTAAAACGGTTACATAGATGTTCCCAGTCACTCTGACTCTTAAATATAGAGTATTATGCCACAGCTCCTCTCTCTTAGAACACTGGCCATGATGCCTTCAGAATAGTTATGGCTGGCCTAAGCCATGGGATGTGAGATTTCAAGAGATTGTATACACTCTACTATTTCTCCTTTAAGTTTCCCCCCAATAAATCCTATATTCTATTTGCACTACTTGATGCTCGTGGCATGTGACCATGACCCCTTTGCATGGCCCAAAGAACATTAGAGTTTCAAACATCAAAGTCATATACTTGGAGGTTATAGAGATGAAGCATCTCAATCCTAACAAGCAGATGAACACCTGCTTTACTTTTCCCAAGCTTAAAACCTTCTAATCTGGAAGTTTACAAAACATTTCTACAGGAGAATCTGGTTTTTTCCTATAAATCACCTTGGTATCTTGGTTTCCCATATTGAAAGTGACCTCTAACAGGATCCCTAAGGACAATTTCAGATCTGACATTACTGAATGCTGACCCATATTCAAAGCATTGCCCAAGCCTGTTAAACCCTTTCCCCAAAGAGCAACTTTATTTCAAACATAGAAAAATTAAACAGAGAACTATAAATGGTGAGGCATAGAAGGAAATATTTTTGTTGTTCTCATCACTGATTAAACACCTTTGGGAAGAACAGCCTTTAAGAAAAATTATTAGCTTTTTGTAAAAACTTTAAATGCAGAGTAGTAAAAAAACTGTCAAACGCAGGATTTTGTTGTGCATAAATCTACACCTTAGCTGATATTCATTAAATGGGTCCCTCACTGTTAGCAAGTATGTTCCGCCTTGGCACACACAACTTTTACAATGGTTTTCTTTTGCTGCAAGTGATTGCCTTTGGCTATGGGCTTATTTGAAAAGGGATTAGGGGCATGTTTCTCCTCTAATTTAAATCTAAACATATTCCAAGTTTCCTAACAGTTTAAATTTCCTCTCATCTCCTTTGGACTCTCCACCTCTCCAGGTCCATTCCCTCCCATTGTGTTCTCAAATGTCCAGGGAAGGAAGACAATGGAGGACTGTGTGGAACAGGGTATAGAGAATTGGGCTCTAAACAGAACAAAGTTAATCAGAGTATCAAAAACCTTCTGAGAAAAGATGGTTTGAAACTAAATGACCTCTAATGCCGAAAGGATCCTGTACAATCTACCTCGCTAGCTAACTGTACATGTAAAGTACAACAGTACCCTAGGTACAAGGGTAAGGAAAACAAGTAACTAGATCAGATGTTTAATAAGTGCTGGGCATTGGGGTGCCTGGGTGGCCCAGCTGGTAAGTGTCTGACTTTAGCTCAGGTCATGATCCCGGGGTCCTGGGATCGACCCCCACATTGGGCTCCCTGCTCAGCAGGGAATCTGCTTCTCTCTCCCTCTGCCTACCACTCTGCTTGCTTGTTCTCTCTTTCTCTCTCTCAATCGGTCTCTGTCTCAAAAAAAAATTATAAGTGCTGGGCATTACCTTTTTTTTTTTTTTAAAGATTGTATTTATTTATTTGAGAGAGAGAATGAGATAGAGAGAGCATGAGAGGGGGGAGGGCCAGAGGGAGAAGCAGACTCCCTGCTGAGCAGGGAGCCCGATGTGGGACTCGATCCCGGGACTCCAGGATCATGACCTGAGCCGAAGGCAGTCGCTTAACCAACTGAGCCACCCAGGCACCCCAAGTGCTGGGCATTACCTTTTAAAGTAGTATCTTAATCAGTCCTCATTATAGGCCACACAAACTAATATTCTCACTTTACTGGTGAGAACACTGAGGGTGAGGGGACTACATATTTGTCCACATTTTTGCAGCTTACAAGTGTCAGGCTTGCAAACAGTACCCTGGTCTAAAACCAAAGGCTGGGTTCTCAACTACTCTATGTTTACCTCCATTCAGTACTCCCAAAGTCATGGAAATTTGATTAACACTGGCAAATCAAATGCTTTTTCCACAACTTGAATAGACTATATTGTTATTGGAATCATTGTCTGTGATTGACCCTCAATAAATAATAATCAAATTTGGTCTTATATTTCTTCAATGCCCTTTTCTTTCATAGAATTAAAAAAAAAAAAATTGTATACCAAGGAAGCTTATGTATTTTCAATGGAAATATGTAGAAGAGATTAAAAAAAAAAAAAAAAGACAAATACTGGGAAGCATATTATAGTGCAAATAATTGGTCCTAATTTTTTGTGTCCTTAGGTTATGCTTTTGTGGAGTAAGCATATTGCTTTATGTTCCCTCCAAACAATAGGCTACAACAATGCTGAAATATTACATTTTCTGGGTGGTTAAATGGTTATAACATTGTCCTTCACTTCTAATGACAATAGTGAATGTTTACTGGATGTATTCCCCTACATTATCTCATTTTACCTTCACCACAATCCTATGGGGTAGCTGCTATAATTGTACCCATTTTCAGATGAGAAAACAAATTCAAGCTGTCACACACAACAAACTAAAGATCTAGCCAGGATTGGAATCTTGGTTCTCTTATTCCGGGTCCTACTCTTGTTCTACTCCATCACTCATAACTCCAGATTCAAAATATTCACACACTTGTAATGAGTTTTGTTTCTACTTGATTATTTTTCTCATTCCCTTCTTTCAACCTTTCATTATACTTTTCCTGGTCTACAAAAATAGTGAAGCTAAGATATACTAAAATTGACCAGGTTCTCCCACCCTGACCAGGTTCTTCCCCAGTACTAAATTAGAATATTTTCTTTCCGGAGGGAGGTCATACAAAATAGGAACAGAGCTTTCCAGATTAGAACACAGTAAGCCTAGGGTTGAAATCCTATTATAGTCCAACACCTTGGAATAGAATGTCTTCCACAGTCAAGCTGTTCTGTCTTTCAGTGGCTGGCTGAACTACTTGAAAGTCATCAAGAGAAAAAGTTATTCTTATTTCAGATAAACTAGGGACAAAACGATAGTTGCTGAACTGTAGACAACTTGGCTGAAGACTTTAGTTGCATAGTTATTTGTTGGGTGGTCATGATATATTCTATTTTCTTTCATGTGTTCATCTGCATATAATAACACACATAATCTTTATTGACTATTCTATCTACAGTGCCACAGAATTTCTTTATAACTCAATTCTCAGTAAAAAAAAAAACAAAACACATGAGGTAGATATTATTATTAATATTCCCATTTTACAGACAAGGAAACTGAGACAAGGCGATATAGCCAAAAGGTGCTTGGGCAAAGAGTAGAAATACTTACGAACTCTTCTCATTCTCTTACTCTCAATTTCCACATCTGAAACATGGAATTAATAACAATCTCAGTAGGATCCTGGGTATTATGAGATCTACAAAATAAATCTATCATATCTGTAGTTCCAAGAAGTTTGGAGTTTCATTTTAGAGAAAAATAGAGAAAGATAAATTTCACTATAAAATAGAAAGTGAAGTAAAATGTGATCAGAAATCAAAATGCATGGAAAAGACAAGAGGCACTGACTACTGTTTTACCCTCCTTGAGATATAAGGGCTCGGAATCCTGCAGTAAAGGAAACTGATGATGTTTGCTCAGTTTAGACTTCCCCCAGGTATTTGATATATGGGGTTGAGGTGAGGAGCTTCTGAACCCCACCTAGAGTAAGGGCCTCCTAGATAAGAGATAAGAAGGAACCTGCAATAATTAAGCATCTATTCTTTTCAAAAATTACTTCCGAAGCTCAATAAGTAAACTAAATAAACTAAAGGGGAATTGTAGGAAGGGAGGGAGAGAGAGAGAGAGAAAGAAAGCGAGAGAGAGAAAGAAAGAGAGAGAAAGCGAGAGAGAGAAAGAGCGAGAGAGAGAAAGAGCAAGAGAGAGAAAGGGTGAGAAAGAGTGAAAGAGAAAGAGTGAGAAAGAGAGAGCAGGAGTGAGTGAGAGAGTGAGAAAGAGAGCGAGGAAGAGAGAAATAGAGGAAGGGAGGGAGGGAGGAAGAGAGAAAGAAAATGTCTTTCTGATAAACTAAAGTTTAAGATTGTCAGTTAAAAGGTCAGGAAGAACAAGTTGACATGGGAGAAGAAATTTGATCTTGACTATGAAGGGTGTGTCACTGGGGACCAGTCACGCAGAAAGGGGTAGTAGAAAGCATTCCAGCTATAAAAAAGCACAGCTTTCCATTTCTATTTATTCCTTCGGAACATGGTTTGCTCCAACTGGTTGTGCCTCTCTAATGATGCCACAATGCACGTGTCTTAATTAACAAGCATATAGAATAATCCTCTGCCTGCCTCCTGATGAGAGTCCAGAAAACAAACCGAGGAGATCCAAGAGAGTAAAAGACATAGACTGCCAGCTCCTAAACTGATGTTGTCAGCATGTGGCTGAGGTTGACAGAAAGTCATTATCCTCCTATTACTGGGCTTCTGGGATCAATTAATTCAATATTTCACAGGGCCCCTAGACAAAAATAGGAGGTACCCTGCAATTAATTAAGCATCTATTCTTTTCAAAGATCACATCTGAAGCTCAGTAGCTGAACTAAAAAAAAACTAAAAGGGAATTGTAAAGAAAGAAAGGAAAGGTGTTTTCGATAAAGCTTATGACTGTAGTCCACTGGAAACTGGATCCACACTAAAATACTGAAAAGAGGGCAAAACCCACTCAGAAAAATCAGTCCCCTGTTCCCTCAGCTCTGAATTCAGTGTCCAAGGCCAGGATTTCAACTTGGTGCTAACATTAATTAACTCTGAAATTTTTGAAGGTGTCACACAGCATCAATTTGCTTATTTGTGACAAGTGTATTTTGTGAGTTTGGTTCCAAGCCCTCATGGATTGTTCGGAGGAGAAAATGAGATCATGTATACCGACTCTGAAGGCTCTGATGGGTTGGTCCTATTAATGCAAGAAATAGAAGAACAGCCTGGATATTTCAGGGTATATTCTAGAAATATGCTTTTTAACCAATAATTATTTCATCAATGACTCATATCATTTGGTTAACGATTGTCTAGTTTCTCCCCTTATTTTGACTATGGCTGCACAAGCAAAATTAAGTGGAGCTACAGAGACACTTGCTACTCAGAGATTGTAAGTAGGTTCCGGGGTGGCTGGTGCAGGCAGACATTGTCCATCTATGGAGAATGTGGAAACCACCTGTGGGTGTAGTATTCAGGTAGTCCTGTCTGACGTGGGCACAAAATTGAGGTAGTGAATAATAGCTATATGCCCCCTCTGCTGTACTTCTGTTAATTAAGTCCTACTATTTAGACAGTTATATATTTCAAATTGAGACCACTGAGGGCATTTACTGTTTTCTGTGAGTTAAATCTCCCTCCACTTTCCAACTAAATTTGCAGTATTCTCTTTCATGTCTTATTTTACAAACCACACAAATCTCTGATACCCTGCCTATGCTCTGTACTCTCCTGACTGCCAGTGCTGGAGTTCTTCTTTCATTAATATTAACAATTAACATTTACTGAGTGGTTATTGTGTGCCAGGTCTTTTCATAATTGCTTTACATGTACCACCTCATTTCATTTTTATATAGTCAAAAAACCGCAAGGACCCCCATTTCACAGAAGAACAAACAGAGGCTTACACATATTATACAACTTGCCGTAGGAAACACCAGGTGTAAGTTTCAGTCTAGAATCCCCTTCCTGCCACATCCAGTTGCCCAATCCTATCTAACTATACCACTTGCTCATGAAGCCTTTCTTAGTGCTCCCAGTCCCAAGAAACCTTTCCTTCTGATGACCACTAAAGCAATCCATCTTTTCTACTTCCATGATGCTTCTCCTACCTAACCCTAACATATGCAGATTGGTTCAAGAATATTTCCAAGCAGTGAACCATGCTAGGCACTGGGCATTCAAAGGTAAATAAGACAGTGTCTGCCACTGAGTAACTCAGAGTCAAGTAGAATAGACATGTCAAAAGATAAAGGGATGTGGTATAATATATAGTATTTCATACACTCACACACAATGCAGCTAAAATCCCTAGGAGGAGCAGTTGGGAGAATAGGTCATCTGAGCTGAATATTGACAGAAAGGAAATATAGAGAGCTCCTAGGTTTCTGCCTTGAGCGGATGAGTCAAAGATGGTATCATTCACAGATACCTGGCATCCAGTAGGATAGGATAGGGCTGGGTTATAAGTTTATTAGGGGATGTGTTAGGTGTTTGGCATTTATGGGACATTTAAATGTGACCATCCATTTGATGTTTGGACATGCTCAGGTAAGAAGTCTGAGGAAGTTCTAGAGGTTTAAGAGCATGTGAGGGACAGACGCAGGTGGCTTCATCCAATCACCAGCAGGAGGCAAAAAGCAGTATTACTGACTTTTGTTTAACACATTTCTCCTTTTGATAAAGATATAAGCTCCATGACCTACCACTTTCCACCAGGAGATTCTCCTCTGCCTCACTCGGACATTAGCACTATAGGGTGAAATCAGTGAAGGATAGCAGTGAAACATGAACTTTTAAGGGTCAGGCAGAGGGAAGCCCCCAAGGGACAGAGAAGGTAGCACCAGTATAGAATGAAGTAAGCCAAAAGAGAGTTGTCATGGAAAAAAAGGTAGAGAGCCACTCAAGAAGAAGAAAGTAGTCAACGAGCTACAGTAAAATGGCAAGATGGGTCAGGGTATATTTGTGAATCAGATATATAGGTGTTTTCTCAGGGAGAAAGAATATAATCCTGGATTTAAGTGTGGGAATGAAGTAAGTCATGAAACTAGGAAGTAACAGTAAAAATAAAAATAATAAAAATATTAACAATAATGTATTGCAGAGTTCAAAGTATAATAGAATTAAAATATATTTCCCCTTTTTTCTGATAATGTGGTAAGTTGCATTAATTGATTTTAAATTTTTAACTAATTTCACTGGAGTTGTGTGTGTGTGTGTATATGAGAGAGAGAGTGTGAGAGAAGATAGAAAATTTATAGACTGATTCTAAAATGTTATAGAAATTCAAAGGTACAAGGAGAGCCAGTACTATTTTAAAAAGAACAAATTTGGAAGACTTACTCTCTAAGAATCACAATTTATTACAAAGTAACAGTAATAATGACAATGCTATATTAGCACAAGGATAGAAATAAAAACAATAGAATGAAGTGGAATAAATAAAACGTTCAGAAACAAACTTTTATACGTATGGTCACATGATAGATGACAAACGGAACAGATCCTACAGTGAAGTAGGAAAACCATGGCCTTTTCAATTAATTATGCTAAATAAATTGGATAGGGGTGCCTGGGTGGCTCAGTCGTTAACTGTCTGCCTTCAGCTCAGGTCATGGTCCCAGGGTCCTGGGATCGAGCCTCACATCAGGCTCCCTGCTCAGCGGGAAGCCTGCTTCTCCCTCTCCCACTCCCTCTGCTTGTGTTCCCTCTCTCGCTGTGTCTCTCTCTATCAAATAAATAAATAAAATCTTTAAAAAAAATTGGATATCCATATAGAAAAATATATCCAAAGTCCCACTTCAGATTGTATGCAAAAATTAGGTAGAATGTTCATCTGAACAGAATAAGTAAAACGCTAAGCTTTTAGAAGAGATCATAGGAAATTATCTTTATGACCTTGTGGGGTTGGGGGTGGCGCTTCTTATACAAGACTATTTCGAAATTTAAGAACTCCTCTCATCAGAAAACAAAACACCATAGAGTGAAAAGTCAGGCAATAGAGTGGGAGAATACATTTGCAATACATTTATCTAACAAGAACTCACAACCAGAATATACAAACTCCTAAAAATCAACAGAAAAACAGAGAAATGGCCAAACAGGCACTTCACCAAAGAGGATATCCAAATGATATGAAAAGTAGTTCAATTTCATTATTAAAGAAATATAAATTAATACTACAATGAGATACCAGAAAGGCTAAAATGAAAAAACAAAAAACAAACAAACAAAAAAATAGCAAGAATTGGCGGGGATGTGGAGTAGCAGGAATACTCATACAGTGTTTATCCAGTACAACCACTTTGATAATATATACATATATTTAAAATACAAAGTGCATATCCTACCATCCTCCTAAATACATGCTCTACAAAATGCTTAACGATGTGCACCAAAGGATACACAAGATTATTCACAGTAGCATTAATCCTAGTAGCCAAAACTGAAAATGATCCAAATGCCAAATGTCCATCAACAGTAGAATGTATAAATAAAGTGTGTTGTGTTCATACAATGGATAATATCCAGAAATAAACATGAACTATTACTATACCCAGAGATCAATCTCAAATATAATATCAAGCCCAAGAAGCCACACATGAAAGAGTATATTCTATGTGTTTCCCTTTTATATAAAGTTCAAAAACAGTTAAAACTAAAATTTTTTTTTTAAAGATTTTATTTATTTATTTGACAGAGAGAGAGACATTGAGAGAGGGAACACAAGCAGGGGGAGTGGGAGAAGGGGAAGCAGGCTTCCCGCCGAGCAGGGAGCCCGATGCGGGGCTCGATCCCAGGACCCTGGGATCATGACCTGAGCTGAAGGCAGACGCTTAATGACTGAGCCACCCAAGCACCCCAAAACTAAAATCTTATGAAAACTAAGATTAGAATATAGGGATAATGGCTCAGGTTGGGCTTGACAGGGGCTTCTGGGCTTTTGGTAATATTCTATATTTTGGTCTGGTTGCTGGTTTTATGAGTATATCCATCTTGTACAAATCATGATGCTGTCTACTTATATGATCTATGCACTTTTTTGTATGTATATTTCCAATTAATTAAAAGAAAGAAAAAAAAACCTTGAGTTTGATAAACTTGCCTAGGTAAAGGATAGTGAAAATCTTGACAACCAACAATATTTACAGCCCGAGCGAAGGAGGAGACATTCAGTGAAAGGCAGCAGGAAGAGACAAAGATCTACAATGTAGGACTAATTCATTTTGGCTTTCAGCGACAGAACCCATAGCAGTGCTTTCATTCAATTATTCGTGCACCAATTCAACAAACGCTTTTGAGCATTGACCCAGTGCCAACCACTGTGCCAAATTCGGGGCATAGAACAGTCACCAAAAAGAAGTGAAAGCTGCTTTCAAGGAGCCATGTGCTTTGTACATCGTACATTAAATTATTTGGGGTGAACAAATTAGTGAATGAATAAATATAAAGCATTCTTGGAGGCTTGGAAGTCCTGTTAATTGGTAGACTTTTCCTTTTTATTTATAATCTAAGGACATAACCACAGGCTCCCCAAAGCCAGATGTCAATATCTAGGTTTCTGCACTGGAACTGATTTTGTGATTCCTGATTCCCTTATACGGTTATCAGATGCACAGCTACCCAATTCTTCAAATTCTGTCTGGTTTTGTTCTTTCTTCAAAGCATAAAATATTAAACTTATCTCTGGAAGAACATGGGGAAAAAAACAGAATTCAAACTACATATTATTTAGTAGTTGTTTTCTATATTCCTCTCTCCATAGAAATCTCAATTTTGAAATGAAAGAGTGTGAGGTTGTGTTATATGAATACAAATATGGATAATTACAATAAAGTCCAAAACACCCATTTTTTTACCAGTTATACTTTTACTTATTCTTTTGATGAGAAATACCTTTTCCTGTATTTTCCAAGCTTGTAACTACGTAAGAACTCCTTTAAAATGTTTTCCCAGAGTATTCAAGAGAGAAATGTGTTAGCATTTGCATATATGTGTTAATACAGAAACAGTAATCTACAGAGATCCTGCTCAGAGGTTAAAGAAATACACAACGAGGGTTCAGTAATTAGCATCATTGTTAGGCTTTGTGGCTTACAAATTATCCTACCACCTTTAGAGCACTTCCACCACTATTCTCTTTCATTTCTTATATGATGCCACGAGAAAGGTATTTTTATCTGTATTTACACACACACACAAACACAGCACACAAAGGCCCACCATCGAGAGATGGGATACCTGGCCCCAGGTCGCGTAAGTGGCACAGACAGCAGTAGAATCCTTAATTTTCAGTCTCTAAATCCAGAGTTTTTTCCTACTTACCCCATGTAGTACAAATCTGTCACAGTCTGAGTTTTCCGGAAAGCAGACTCTGCAACAATTAAATGTGCGGCATATTTATTGGGGGAGTATCCTCACAGTTAACACCTGTGAAAGGGAAAACAGGGTTCCACAGAGAGAGATGAGCTTGGCCAGCCCACAGGGAACTCAGGAAATAAAAAGGCCCATGTTCCTCTGAAATGGCCAGGCTTTTATATCCCAACCTCAATCAGCCATTGGACGTGGGCCACCTAGGAAGGTGGATGGGGTGACTGTCTACAGCTGTGGCCATCCTTGAAGGTGCAACCAGCTGACGGCTGTTCGCTGACAGCATTCCCCAGTAGCCTGGGCCACACATCTTCCTTGAAGGGGAAACTGAATAGCACATTTCTTTTTCTTCACCGATCTTACCAATGATCACCTAAGTCAATCAATATTTTTCTGGTCTTAACTTTCCAACAGGGATGGCCTGTTGCTTCCTAAATACTACAGAACTTGTCTCTAGGAACATTATCTCTGGAACACAAATACACTTGCAAATCTAAGGAAACATGGACCTAAGTTTATCATTTTTGCTCTTCCTTTTAAGGCAAAAGTTGCCAGAAATAGAAAACCTCTCATTTCAGTACACATCCATGGGACAAGCTGCCTGGCTTGTTTATATTTTGCTAGACAGTTAAGTTTTTGTCCCAAAGAGTAATAGACATTCAATCGTGAAGGCATTTTGGAGGACTTAAATCCAGATCACATGATAGAGTGACCTTCCCCAAATTAACTGTGGTAGCCTTGTTAGTCTCAGTTAATTTCATCTCCCCAAAACCTTATTATAGTTTCAACCTGTAGTACCTCTTTATCCAACAGGCTTTATGCATTTCCCCATGGAGAGGAATAACCTTCTTTTACTTGTCTTATGCTTGTCCACGACTTCTGCTAGAAAACACTAGCTGCCATCATTATCATCAGCCTCATCATTATAACAACTAACCGTTATTAAAAGTTTTCTATATTTCAGAATTCACATGTGTTACCTCATCCAGCTCTCACAACAATATTACCACTGAATAAATACGATAGAAAGACAACATATATTAGAAAGGTTTGGAACCTTTGGAAGTATGGTAGGGACAACTGGAAGACCTTGTTTGATTCATCCCAGGATAGATATTAGTCACATCCCTCATCCTAACCCAACCATTTAACTTGCTGTAATTGTGTAAAAACTGCTTAGTGCATGTTATTTAACATCATATTATGGGTTGGTTGATAATATAGAAAATATTAACTCTAATAAGTATGTGTAATAAGAATTTTGATTATGCCACCAGAGAGAAACTGAAATACAAGAAACATCAAATCACCTGCTTTTAGGGAAAAGGAGAGATCTTGAGGGATGAAATAGAAAGAGAAACCATAATGCACTGATGAAATAAAACCATTCCACCAGAAGTGAGCACATAGAAGGGCTCTCCCAAATAGCCCTGTGAATACTGGTTAGTGTTCTTGAAAACTGAGAGATTTATTTACTAGCGGATTCCTTTCCTGCTAATTGGGACACTAACTTTTCAAAAGCACCTGTTAATTCTGAATATCTGACTTGTCTCTTTTCTCCAAGCATCTGGGTAACTGAATTTTCAAAGAGGTATTGATATTATTGATAATACAACTGCTCTGCCCCAGAACCCTTTATTATTCCTTACTTTCTGGTTCTGCTTGGCAGAAAACCATTGCTACCTTAATAGGGAAATAAGAAGCTCTGCACAAAAGTCAGAAATTATTTTCATCAATAAAATAGGGGGAAAAAAGGGAAAGGGGGCTGACATTAAGAGAACACCTTGAATTTGCCAGGCACTAGGGCGGTTCTTTGCATACATTGTCAGTTACCATAAAAACTCTGTGAAGAATGCATTGTCATTCCTAGTTTCAGCTGAGGATGCTGGGCTTCAAAGAAGCTGAAGATACAATTAATCACTGAGTGGATAGAAGTAGGCACTTCCCTAATCCTCCCTCAAAGCCACATATATAATGGTTCTGCCCCATATCCTTCTGGTCCCCAAACCATGGTCTTCTTTGTTGTTCTACTGTATCTGAGGAAGCAAAGGCTTTGAACCCGAATTTCTTCATCTTTTCCCCATATTTCTCATTCACTCAAACGAATTCCACATCATCAAAGGTCCTTTCTGATCTCAAAGTAGAGTGTCCATAAATCTCCATTTTTTTCCAACTATTATTTCAGAATTGCTTGAAATTTCCATCACCTGAAAAGTCTCTTCCAGCTGGAAAGTAAAGAATAATAACCCCCAGACTAAACTTTTATTAGCAATTTGGTGTCAAAATAGGGAAAAAAAAGAAATAAAAAATTATTGCCTTCAGAAAATTCTAAGCCATTTTCTTAAAGTATTGCTTCTGCTCATTCTTTCTCCCCTCTCTTTCTGGGGTCCCATTTCTACCTATGTTAACTCTTTTCACTGTGTCCCCATGTCCCTTATGCTCTTTTTTGTGCTAGCATCCTTTTGTCTGTTTCAGAGATATTTTCTTCTTTCTTTCACTTCTCTACTTTGTCAAATATACCCTTAAGCTTATCTACTATGTTATTAATTTCAGATACTATTATTTCTATTTATTCCTTTTTATAGATATTTATTCTTTTTGTAGATATCAGTTTCCTATGGAAATTTTCCATCTTGTCATTTAATGTCTTGAGCATATTAGATAGAGTTATTTTAAACTCATAATTCTTAATATCTGAATTTCTTGTGGTCCTGTTATGTTCTCAGAGTCCTTGGTCAATACTTATCTTTTGACACCCAGTGATTTTTTTTTTTATTTGATTGCTCACTGCTTAGTACTCCTCCAATATCTTTAACAGATTTTGGGGGTATAACTTTCCCAGTATTCTCAGTGTAAGTCTTCATTTCAAACAAGAAGACAGCTGGAAGCAGGAATCTTCACATATAAATCTGAATCTATTTAATCCTGGAGGAATAAATAAGTATAACACAGTGGGTAAAAGCTCACACTCCAGAATCTGATTGCCCCAGGTTTGCATCTGAGTGGCACCGTTTATTAACTGTGTCACTGAGCAAGTAACTTGAATTTTTTGAGTCATATTCTTTAACTATGAAATGGGGAACTTGAGGCACCTTTCTCAAATGATTGTTATGGGAATGAAATGGGATAGCACATGTATAATGTTCAAATTAGTGAATAGCATACAGTTAGTGCTCAGTAAACCTGAGGTGGTATCACAACTGCTTGAATACTACCACTTGCTGTCACAATTTCTACCACATAAAAATTCAAGTATATTTACAAGCTTCATTTGTACCCTACAGGAATTCTGTAAGACGTAATATGATACAGACTTATACCCACTTTCAGTCACAGAGAGACTGAGCCTTACATCATCTAAGTGACTGAGTAAAGAGATGATACAACTAAGATGTAGCAGATCTGACATTCACACACTGGTTCCTCTGAACCCAAAGTGTGAGTTGTTTTTATAAAATCATTTATAGGACAGAAATGATGTTTAGGGTCTGGTTAAATGTCCTAGTTTAAGTGACATATGTCATATTTAAATTCAAGATTTAAAGTTTATCTAATCTTATATCATAATTTTATAAATGGGGAAACTAAGGCTGAGAGGAGAAAGGTTTTGGTCTAGTCTGCACAGCTAGAAATGGGCAGAGATAGACATAGAACAAGGCCCCACGTTTTTCTCTACTTTAGCTAGCTCCTTCTTTTTTTTTTTTTTTTAAGATTTTATTTATTTATTTGACAGAGAGAGAGAACACAAGCAGGGGGAGCGGGAGAGGGAGAAGCAGACTCCCCACTGAACAGGGAGCCTGATGCGGGGCTCGAACCCAGGACCCTGGGATCAGGACCTGAGCCGAAGGCAGACACTTAACTGACTGAGCCACCCAGGTGCCCCTAGCTAGCTCCTTCTATGTTAAAAATATTTGCCTAGCAATAGCTATGATTTTGACCCTGAAACATCATTAGTAATAGCAATACATTCTCCCTCTCCATAAAGTAGCCAAATAACAGAGAGATGATCTTATCCCCAATGCTAATGCCCTATTATTATATTATACCAGCATAAGCATTTTATCATGAAATTTAAAAATTTAAGGTAACATCATCTGCTCAGCCAGGAGGTAGAGTCAAGATGGATGTTTATGATGTGTTCAGTTTAATTGCTGGCTTATTGTGTGTGGTTTGGACTATTATAAATCAATTCAAGTAATGCCAGTTTCTCATGAGTCTTAGAGTTTTTGTTTTTTTTCCCAAGTCCATGGAGTATGCAGTAACTATCCATGGATCAAATAACAGCATCAACCTTTATTAGAAATACTGACTGATTTGCAACAATATGGATGGACCTAGAGAATATTATGCTAAGTGAAATAAGCCAGACAGGGAAAGACAAATACCATATGATTTCATTTATAGATGGAATCTAAAAAACAAAGCAAACAAACGAAACAGAAACGGATTCATAGATACAGAGAACAAACTAGTGGTTGCCAGAGGGAAGGGAGGTAGGGAATGGATGAAATAGGTTAAGGGAATTAAAAGGTACACATTTCCAGTTATAAAATAAATAAGTCACAGAGATGTAATGTACAGCATAGGGAATATAGTCAATAATATTGTAATAACTTTGTATGACGACAGATGGTAACTAGACTTATTGTGATCATTTCATAATGTATAAATATATCAAATCACTATGTTGTACAGCTGAAACTAATATGGTACTGTATATCAACTAAAATTCAACAAAAGGAAAGAAATACCAACCAAAAATATTCTCTTCAGAGTTCCCTTTTGGTCCCCTTTGGGTACTTAGATGTTAATATTGTGGTGTGTATCATTTATTGAGAAAGCAATTATTGAGCATCAGAAGCCCTAAGGAAGGGACTCCTCTATGTAGATCAACCACACATCGCTTCTCGGCCTTTTGGCTAAGATCAAGTGTAGATCAACCACATGTTCACTCCTAGACAACAGTTCTGAACACCTCAGAGGGATCATGTGAAAGTATGCCTGCTTCTACAGGAACCTTAGGAGTGGAGTTCATGAAGAGGCCATTTCCCCAAAGAATCTCTTGTGTTAGGAGGGGCAGGTAGCAGGGCATAAAGGCAATAGATCTCTCATGCCACTATTCTCTGCATCTCGTCCTGGGTTGAGTCACCCAAGATGCTCAGGTTTGTGGAATCCTTGATGAAAGGAACATATGTGGTCTTTAATGATTTTTGTCTTACTCTGCTGCCATTTTTCCCCTTTTTAAAACAATTTCCTTTTCTTCCTCCCCTAATCAAATACATTTTTCTAAGTGTACACACCTGTGGAATGGATCATGTTTACAGAATTCCAATTAAATAGTCCCTTTTCTTCTCAATAGCATTCTTTCCCCAATTTCAACTTGCATGTAGTTTGTGAATGAGTCAAGGCCACCCTGACCTTGGATTTTTCACCTCTCCTACCTTCAACATTCTCCACAGCTTTAATTCATAGACTATAAATTTAGGAAAGACTTCTCTACCACTTCCAGTCCCTATCTTACTTTTCAATACTTTCTCCAAGAATTTCAACACTATTGTAATCATCACCTCCATTGTCCCATAGGAAACAGACTGGATCAACCAACTGAAGATTTAAAGTATTCGTTCAAAGTAAGATTTAGATTTGCAAAGAGAGCCAAAGACCGAAAAGCTTATGCCCAAAGACTGACTTAATTTTCGGGTTAGAGGTAGGTATTTGGGATGGATGGTCCTTCTTAATTTCCCTCAAATCACATTTAAGTTGCCTCCAGAGAAGTGTGACTTATATCACATCAAAGAGGAAAGTTTAATTTTCTATCCTATCAGTTGCAGAAACAACAATACGCCCATTGTGTATCCTTGCCCTAAGTATTCTGTGGAAAGAATATGTTGTCTTAATAATGCAATATATGTTAAGAAAAAAAAAAGAAGAAGAAGAAGGTAGCGGGAGGGGAAGAATGAAGCGGGGGAAATCGGAGGGGTAGAAGAACCATGAGAGACGATGGACTCTGAAAAACAAACAGGGTTCTAGAGGGGAGGGGGGTGGGAGTATGGGTTAGCCTGGTGGTGGGTATTGAGGAGGGCACATTCTGCATGGAGCACTGGGTGTTGTGCACAAACAATGAATCATGGAACACTTCATCTAGAACTAATGATGTAATGTATGGGGATTAACATAAGAATAAAAAAAAATATATTTGTTATAAAAAAAAAAAAAAGAATATGTTGTCTTTATTTGGGGAGAAGTACACCTTGTCCCAAAGGGCACAAATTTCTCAAGGTAAAAACTGACAAAAAGATGAGCTGAGGGACTGAAAACAAAAGCTAGGTTATGATTTGTAAGACCTTTAAAAATAATAAAAATAACAGATTTATTGAGATATAATTCACATACCATACAATTTATCCACTTAAGATGTATACTCCACTAGCTTTTAGCATATTTACAAAGTTATGCAATCATCACCATAATCTTATTAGAACATTTTCATCAACCCATAAAGAAATATTGTACCCATTTGTCACTCCCTAATGCACAATCCATGAAAATGAGTCCCCAGTGGTAGTTCTAGAGGTAATCCCTATATGTGTCATATTTGTCCACTTATTTTAAAGGTCCAAAAGCCTGAGGGGACTCCAACACTGGCAATCTTTGCCTACCACAGGGCTGTATTGAACACTAGTAGTTGAAACCACAGACATACTGAATTACCTGCTGGGCGGTGTGTGGTCATTCATTGTGGCTGTCCAAGTCCAGAGAGCAGCTCGGTATCAAAGCTCAGGCTAGAACCCAGGTGTTCCTGACTCCCAGCTTGAGGCTCTTTCCACCACCACACTGAGTTCTTGGGGATAAACTTCCAAGGTGCTGGAAATAGTTTCTACCCCAAATCCAACATCAAATTTCTCTCAAACATGTATGCAGGTTTTCCATGAAAACCTCACCTTTGCACATATAGAAAAGAGACAGAAATGCACAACAGGTTACATCCTGGCCTCCATTGAAAAGTAGAAGGCTTATGTCCAGGAAGGATAAAGGGACAACTAGAAATCCTAGGGAGGCCAGACTCGTTTCTTACTTCCCACATTGAGTGAGACCTGCCTCTGAGGCAGGTGTGGGCTGAATTATTTCCAGGATTAATTGCTCTGGGCTTCAGTGACAGTCTTCAGTGCCTCAGTGACTTCAACCAGGTAGAAAAAAAAAGAGTCCTTATTGGTCTTTTTTGCTAAAAATTGCTGAGTAGGCTCTCACATTCTGCAGGTCTGAGACCAACAAAGCATAATTGAAAAGAAGAGTATATAAGTAAAAGTTTAGGTCCTAGGGCACTGTGATAGAAAAGTGATGGACCTACAAAGGGAAGTAGGACAGATATGTCTTTTCTTGTAATAATAGGAAGCTCTATGGTTATTTCTGCATTAGAAACACAAAACAAAACAAACTGTCTTGTCCCAATTCATTGAAAATATCTCACTGAGGCAGAGAGTATAGTAGAAAAGGCATAATCATGGGTATATGAAAGAACAAACAAAAATCTGTTTCAACCCTCCTGACCTTAGAAAAGTGATTTCTTCTATATAAGCTCATTTCCTCTTCTGATTACATTATGCATCATATAACTGTTTTGAAAAATAGATAGTAAGAGGTATGTAGAGTTGTATAACAGTGCTTGGAACATAGCAAGTAGCTATTATTATGAATATTATTCAACTCCCTCCTTCCCTCCACAATTTATCCTCATGTTCCCTCCCGCAATCCTTTTGACAAAGGGACTGAAAACTTAGTTTATATCAATGCCATAGTGACTAAAAGGGAGTTACTCTTAATTCCTCCCAATAACATTCACAAATACCTAGGGACAGTGAAAAATATAATGAAGTTTTTATCCAATGGTGGAATTTTGGCAATAAGTCAACCATAGGAGAAGCTATTTAGGGAAGTGTGATGGCCCCTGAAGTTACTATAGCAAAGAGAATACCTCTTTATTTGATGTGTAAGAGATACACCAAAGACATATGATACATATGCTTGTCCAGGCATCAACTCTCATGTGGAATACACTATGATAGGCCTTCATAACAGTAAAGTTCCAATTATATCCACATTGGTCAGGAGTTTTCAGTCGACTCTGGGTAAGTTGTTTAACTGTGTGGACTTCAGTTTCTCTGCCTGTCTAATGGGTTTAACTGGCTTTTTCCCCAAATAAGGAGGGATGTGTAATTCTCTATCAAGTTTAGTTACTAGATATGAGGGCTGGGTGAGAAAACTGGGCTTACAGGATGCAGGAGATGGAGAAAAAGGAGAACAGAAAGATATCCAGGGTTGAAGTTGGGATCAAGAAAAGTAAACACTGCTACTAAAGAAAGTCTAGAGAAACTCTCAAAGGCTGGAAGTGCATTTGATGGGCTAATGAGGCACTTCCTATATATATGAAATAAACTGCTATGGACTCTAAACTAACTGTCACAGGAGCTCTATCTTGCCTGCTCATCTCAAAGAGTTGTTCTGCAATTCAAATAAAATAATCTGTGTGATGACAATTTGAATGTCAGCAGTATTGTTATTGCAACTTTATGAGAAAATTTCCTTTTTTATACCAGAGGAAAAATATGTTCTCACCATTAAAGGATAAATCAGACTTCACAGCGATTTGATGCATTCACAATTTAAAGTTAACATAAAGGCAAACAAATTAGTTATTTTATGGTTACTGGTCAGCAAATATGGGCGTAGAGAAAGAACACCCTGGTTCTAGATAAGAGCCAGATATTGGAGACCTGTGCTGGGCCACTTAGCAACTGTGTCTTCATGCAAGTAGTGTAACCTTAGTTGCATCATCTGAGGAAAAAAAAACAGGGATAATTATGCCTGCCTCAGTAGCTTCAGTGGATTTTCGTTAAGATAGAAATTAGAGATTACAATGTGAAAGCACTTTGTAAATGGAAATGTGATGTAAAAATATTATAATAGGTAAAACTTAACCTTTTCTAAATTTCACCAGCCTTAAACTCACCAGAAATTTTTGGCCTGGTGTTGTACATCCTTCTGATAAATCTGTCCCATGGCCATCTGTAAACACACACACACACACACGCATTTCAATCTGTCTATAAAGTCAGATGAGTCCTCAGAGAACAAGTGGATGAAACATGTAGGTGGGCTGGACTTAACCCATTTGATCCACTTCTATGGAGTATACACAAGAAGCTTTATCATTCTAGAAATTAATAGGTTCCTGAGAGCAGACCTGGGATGGGGTACTTTGCCCCCCAGATGGCAGCAGCCTGACTGGATGACTTCATCTCCTCAGGCTATAATTGCACTGAGAGCAACTCGCATCAAGCCAATTTCGGAAGAATTGCTTTCTTCTCTATTATTTTTTTTCTTCTTATTAAGAACAGGCTCTCCTCAGCTGACATTGTGCAGTAGGAGGAAGACAAGTGACATCCAAAGGCTCATAGCCAAGTGTTTGATTGGAACATTGATACTGAATGTGTCTTCTCAGAGCTGCCGTGCCCAAATTACCCACGCCCCAACTCTTCTGGCATATGGGCATTTCGCAGTGATCCTGGCTCATCCTTAATGATCTATCTTATGGCAACATTTAGGTTGCCATAATCTGCACTTAAATGTCCCAGATATATTAATAATAAAAATTGTCCTAAAATTTTCCCCAAGTTTAATCAGGCTTTATTTATTTTGTTTTAATTGTTTTTATTAATATGGACAAATTTAGAGTTGGGCAGAAAATATAGGCACTTGGTCATTTACTGGATTAGGGCTTAATTTCATTTTTATTTTCATTGTGTCTTTTTTAAGTTGCACAATTAATGCATGCAATAGTATAGACTCAGATAAAATAAAAAGCAAAGGAAAAGAGGAAGCTTTCCTTACTATCCCAATGTTTGAGATATAAGGAAAAAATGTTTTACAAGAAACAAGGACAAAATTATGTAAGCAATTACAATTGAAGTTAGAAACAAAAATAAAACATAATTGGAATTAGAACCAAACAGGGAAAGGACAGTCCTTAGTAGATCAGGTCAATTTGAGTAAAGTGTGTACTCTGACCAATTAGTGTAAAGGGAGCTTTCAACAAAATTACTAATTAGATTTTTATGCATAACTAATAATAGGTAAAATGGAAAGGCACAAAAAGTATAACCAAATAGGGTTAAAGAAAGGTCTATTATTTTTTTTGCCAGGCATCTACAGAGCATGCCTAGACAAAAGTAAACTATGATATTTCTTACTAGAACTATCCAGTGTTCATTACATCCTTAATAAAGTTCATTTAATTTAGTTATTTATACCTACATATTTTATCTTTGGTTTAAATATTAGAAATGTGTTCTTTTCTTGCAATATCAGTGTTCAACAAAATGCAGAATGTCCCTTCTTATCCTTTTCCTGTTTTTGAGGGTTAGGTGGGCAGGGGATATCAATCAGCTTTGCAAACCTAGTCTCAAAATCCATGTTCAAGGTGAATGCTCTATGTGTTTCACCCACCTTTATGAATTGATTGATCTTTTATAAATCAATTTCTTTCCCTACATGAGACTGATCAGATAACTGATTTTTACTTGGTTTACATGTCAGGTTTAGGCTTATTTTTTTTTGTCTTCATTTATACTTTGAAACAAGGATGACAATTAATAGGATCTCCTTGATTTTTTTTATTATTGAATAAATTTGACATATAACATTGCATAAATTTAAGGTGTATACTGTGTTATTTTGATACATTTATATACTATAATATGATTGCCATTGTAACAATATTTATCACATTTCATAATTATAGTACAATGTTATCTATATTCACTCTACTGTGCATTAGATCTCTATGGCTTATTTACTACAAATTGTAGGTTGTACCCTTAAACAACATCAATCTTTTCCCCTAACCTCCATCCCTTTGTAACCATCATTTTACTCTCTATTTTTTGAAGTTTGACCTTTTAAGATTGTACATATAAATGATATACAATATTTGTCTTTCTCTGTCTGAATTATCTCACTTAGCATAGTATATTCAAGGCACATCCATGTTGTAAATGGCAGGATATCTTCCTTTCTTATGGCTGAATAATATTCCACTGTGTGTGTGTATGTGTGTGTGTGTGTGTGTGTGTGTATATATATATATATATATATACACATTGATATATATAGATATCAGTGGATGAGTGGACAAAAAATGGACAAAAAAGATGTGAGATTATATATATATATATATATAAAATACGATGTTATATATAGATATATATATATCTCCATTGATGAACATTTAAGTTGTTTCCATATCTTGGCTATTGTGAATATGCTGCAATAAACATGGGAGTGTAAATATCTCTTCAAAATCCTGTTTTCATTTCCTTTGGGTATATACCGGAAATGAAATTGCTGGATCATAAAGCAAATCAATTTGTATCTTTTTAAGGAAATTCCATAGTGGTTGAACTAATTTACATAACCACCAACAGTGTATAAAGGCTGCCTTTTCCCCGCATCCTCACGAGAACTTGTTGTCTCTTGTCTTCTTGATGATAGTCATTCTAACAGGTGTAAGGTGATATCTCATTGTGGTCTTAATTTGCATTCCCTTGATGATTAGTAATGTTGAACTTCTTTTCATGTGCCTGTGGCTGTCTGGTTTCAAACTGTACTGCAAAGCCATAGTAATAAAAATAGTATGGTACAGGCACAAAACTAGATACATAAACCAAGGAAGCAGAATAGAAAACCCAGAATTAAAACCCAGCAGATACAGTCAACTAATATTTGACAAGAAAGCCAAGAATACACAATACACAAGACTGAAAGGATAGTCTCTTCAACAAATTGTGCTGAAGAAACTGGAGAAACACATGCATAACAATGAAATTAGACTTCTATCTTAACATCACTCAAAAAAATTAACTCAGAACGCATCAAAGACTTAAACTAAGACCTGGTACTGTAAAACTCCTAGAAGAAAAGATCAAAAAGAAGTACTTCAATATTGATCTTGGCAAAGGTTTTTTGGATATGACACCAAAAAATACAAACAAGAAAAGCAAAGAAAAGATCAACAAATGGGACTATATCAAACTCAAAAGCTTCTGAACAGCAAAAGAAACAATTAGCAAAATGAAAAGACAACATACAGAATGGGAGAATTTTGTAAACGTTATGTTATATAAGGGTAATATCAAAAAAAAAAAAGAAAAGGATTTCCTTGATTTTACCTGTATCCACTTAGCTTAGTCTTCAAGGCAGAAGTTCAGTGCCATGGGTACAGAATCCCAAACAAGGGGTGTTGTTAACCCTACAAAACAAGAATATAACATGATCCACATTCCCAAGGAGCTTACAATATTCTTTAAGAGACCAACAGTTATTCATGAAAAAACAAGAAGAAAAAAAGAGAAAGAAAGAAAGAAAGAAAGAAAGAAAGAAAGAAAGAAAGAAAGAA
>NW_023270921.1:8548270-8609874 GCF_011800145.1 Mirounga leonina
GAAAGAAAGAAAGAAAGAAAGAAAGAAAGAAAGAAAGAAAGAAAGAAGGAAAGAAAGAAAGAAAAAGAAAGGAAGGAAGGAAGGAAGGAAGGAAGGAAGGAAGGAAGAAAAAGAAAAGGAAAAAGAATCAACCCATAATTGTAATTCTATAAAATAGAAAGGGACACAGGGGAACTGGTAATAATCCCATTACTGGGGTTTTATTCAAGTTATTTCCTCTCCCTGGGCAGCAGTTTTCCCATTTTTACATAAACTAGATTACACCAATGATTTCCAGGTTGTTATATTCTTAATCTAGTGAAATTTCAAAAATCAAATTTAGAAAAACAAGATAGGATCCTTAACCTTTGGTTTTGTCAAGTAAAAGAATTGAAAATAACTTCTATCTATCAGCATTTTTTCATTTAAAAAAAAAGATATTTTAACACCAGAAAAAGAAATATAATCACAGAATAAAGAACAGCTTTTCCCAAAATAGGAGGCTGCACTTACTTACTCAAAAGATATGTATTGAAGGCTCATTGTGTGCTAGACTGCTCCTGACGGTACGGAAATACTGTGGTGAGGAAGCAGACAAGTCTTAATGGAGATCCCATGAAGGAGATTAGGGAGTGGCAACTTTTGCAATCTACCCATTGTACTGATTTATTCATTCCACCGTGAACTAGTGGAAACATCACTCAAACACCCATTCTTGGACGAGCACTGGGGAAGCACTGCTCCAGAAGATCAATAGTTCCCAGATCCTATGGTTAATAATGTCCAGAGTCTCTATTATAAATAAAAAATCAGAACAGGGAATTACCAATGTTGGTCAGAAAAAATTTAAACTCACTGAAAGAATCTAAGAGAATGGACAGCATTTTATTTTGATTTTAGGTCGGTGGGAAATGAGGTAAATAAGAAATGTTCAACTTTCCTTGGAATTCATTTTTTTCCACTCACTGACCAAAACAGTAATACATTCAAGATATTATTGGTTATCACCATCATGCTCATAGTATTGCCTTCTCTAGTAATGCAGCACAGGGGATAACATCCGAACTTCCACAAGATGCTGATAGAAAGGGATGACATAGTGTTTCCAGGAGATAATAGAAAAGCAATTTCTCTTAATTTGGGTAGTTTCTTTGTCTTGGAAGATGTGACTATATATATATAGAGAGAGAGAGAGAGAGACAGAGAGAGAGAGAGTTTTGCTTTAGAGAGAGAGCATGAGCTGGTGGGGAGGGGCAGAGGGAGAGAGAGAATCCTAAGCAGGTTTCACTCCCAGCATGGAAGCCAGTGGAGGGCTTATTCTCATAACCCTGAGGGAAGATGTAATTATAAAGCCACTGGAGCTAACTTGTCCAAGTTTTCTCCAGGTCTGAACAAGATGAGTAAATATACAGATTACAATCATTGGCTGACTCATGTTGCCATTTGTCCATGCGATGAAGGTCCCTGGGAAGTTCATTTTGGGTTTCTTGATAATTATTTACAATGAAGAAGAATGAGCAAATGATCTTCCATGGCTTTTACAGTATCATCCCCTTAGCAATGAGATAGACAAGATGGAGTTCTTGTCCCTTACCCTAAAGTTTTGGCTGAATCAGACCTAACATCCAGGATAAGTTGCTTGAGGATAAATTAAAATGAGTATAACTGGAGAAGACACTCAAGCCTACTGATAGCCTGATAAGGATAGGGGTAGGAGGGAATGGAAGTGGACTTGTAGCATAAGTAAGTATAGATGGGGCACCAATCATGTCAGCATTGAGTCATGAGAGGGATGACTAAAAGACACCCAGTTGTCATGGAGAAGAACAAAGGGAAAGATAGAATAATAATGATGCTTAAGTACAAGAACATGGTAACTAGGAAAGCCATTGACATTGACTCGGAACAAGGAGACCTTTGTTCTAGTTCTGATTCAATTGCTAATTTACTGTATGACTGTGGAAAAATCACCTTCCTTCTTTCTAATTCAGTTATCTCTGCTATATGCATTGGGTGAGTTAAGTTATCCTATTCTGTGGGATATATCTATATGTACTCAGGAAGCAATATAGTTGGTGGTTAAGAGTAAAGATATTGTAGTCACACAGACCAGGGTTCAAGTCATGGACCTACCACTCACCAGCCACATAGTTAAGCCATACTATTTACTGTCTGCCTAATTATCTTAAATGGAAAAATGGGAATAAAAATAATACAAATATCATATGGTTTTGTGAGGATTAAAAAAATATACATGTAGGGGCACCTGGGTGGCTCAGTCAGTTGGACATCTGCCTTTGGCTCAGGTCAGGATCCCAGGGTCCTGTGATTGAGTCCTGCTCAGTGGGAGTCTGCTTCTCCCTCTCCTCCCCACTCATGCTCTCTTCTCGCTATCTCTGTCTCTCTCTCTCTCAAATAAATAAAAATCTTTAAAAAAATACACATGTAGGAGGGGGGAAAGATGGCAGAGGAGTAGGGGACCCTATTTCAACTGGTGCCCGGAATTGAGCTGGATATCTACCAGACCACTCTGAGCACCCACGAAACCAGCCTGAGATGTAAGAAGAGCTGGATCTCTACAAACAGAATATCGCAGGCAGTTGGTTTTGAGGTACGAAGCGGAGAGCCGTGATTCTGCAGGCAGATATCCGAGGATAAATGGCAGCGGGAGTGTGCCTGGACGTGGGGATCCTGCACCGCCGGTGAGTGACAGCCTCGTGCGCTGCGGGTGGGGCACAGACTCGCAGACCGGTAGCGTCGGGAAAGGACTTTAGGGCAGCCCCCGGGGTGGAAAACCAGACCGGCGGGGTCATGCGCACGAGAACCGCAGCCCCCTGGACAGAAACCGGAGCAACGGTCGCGTGCCTGCGAACTGCAGCCTCCGAGACGGAAACCCAGTATGCCGGGGTTGCGCCGGTGAACTGCAACCCCCGGGGTGGAAACCCCGAGAGGCGGAGGTGCGCCTGCGAATTGGGAGCAGCTGGCAGTTTTAGAAGCACAAAGGGCAGAGACGTGCCCCGACCTGGAGGCAGGACTGGGGGCACTGCGGAGGGGCACACAACCCAGGACGCTGCAGTTTGTAGCAGCATGGACAGAAACGGAGACGGTGTGGCCTGGAGAGCTCACTGAAGAACAGACTGAGGTCTCTCTGCTCTGAGGCAGAGGGTTGGAAACGGTCTCTTCTGCTCTGACTTGTGGAAGAGGCATGGAAAGCCACCAGGGAAAGGCGCCAGAGAACAAAAGCCCCAAAGCCTGATTCCCACTGAGCCCATCCCCCACCACAGGGCAACTCCGCCCAAACAGGGTTGCCTGAGTAACAGTGCAGCAGGCCCCTCCCGCAGAAGACAGGCTGGGAAAACACAACGCCAGCAACCTAAGGTCCCAAGAAAACAGGTGCATCTTGCTTGGGTTCTGGTCAATAATTTGGACTCTATACATTCCCTCAAACACCCATCAACAGAATGACTAGGAGGAGGAGCCCCCAAAACAGGAAAGACTCAGAGATTATGACTTATGCTGCAGATTTACAAATGGATGCAGATATAACCTAGATGTCGGAGATGGAATTCAGGCTAGCAATTGTGAAGACAATGGCTAGAATGGAGAAATCAATTAATGGCAACACAGAGTCTCTACGGGCAGAAATAAAAGGTGAATTGGCAGAATTTAAAAATGCTATCAAAGAGATCCAATCCAATCTAGATAATCTAACAGCTAGGGTAACTGAGACAGAAGAGAGAATAAGCGATCTGGAAGACAGTATAATAGATAAAAAGGGAAAAGAGGAGGCCAGGGAAAAACAACTTAGAATCCATGAAAATAGAATCAGAGAAATAAGTGACACTATGAGGCGTTCCAATGTCAGAATAATTGGAATCCCAGAGGGAGTGGAGAGAGAGAGAGGGCTAGAAGATGTATTTGAGCAAATCATAGCTGAGAACTTCCCTAATCTGGGGAATGAAACAAACATTTGAGTCCTAGAGGCAGAGAGGACCCCTCCTAAGATCAAGGAAAACAGGCCAACACCCCGGCATGTAATAGTAAAACTCACAAATCTTAGAACCGAGGAAGCCATCTTAAGGGCAGTTAGGGGGAAGAGATTCCTTACGTACAGTGGGAGGAACATCAGAATAACGTCAGACCTATCCACAGAGACCTGGAAAGCCAGAAAGGCCTGGCAAGTCATATTCAGGGTACTAAATGAGAAGAACATGCAACCAAGAATACTTTATCCGGCAAGGCTGTCATTTAGAATGGATGGAGAGATGCAGAGCTTCCACAACCGGCAGATTGAAAGAATATGTGACCACTAAGCTGGCCCTGCAAGAAATATTAAGGGGGGGTTCTATAAAAGGAGAAAGACCCCAAGAGTGATCTACAACAGAAATTTACAGGACAATCTATAAAAACAACGTCTTCACAGGCAACATGATGACAATTAATTCATATCTTTCAATAATCACTCTCAACATGAATGGCCTAAACGCTCCCATAAAATGGCACAGGGTTGCAGATTGGATAAAAAGACAGGACCCATCCATATGCTGTCTACAAGAGACTCATTTTAAACCTAAAGATACATCCAGACTGAAAGTGAAATCAGGTCTCAACTGATACCAAAAGATTGAGATTATTCCCTGCATATTCTCAGACCACAATGCTCTAAAACTGGAACTCAATAACAAGAAAAAAGTTGGCAGAAATTCAAACACTTGGAAGCTAAAGACCACTCTGCTCAAAAATGTTTGGGTCAACCAAGAAATCAAAGAAGAACTTAAACAATTCATGGAAACCAATGAGAACGAAAACACATCAGTCCAAAACCTATGGGATACTGCAAAGGCGGTCCTAAGGGGGAAATACGTAGCCATCCAAGCCTCACTCAAAAAAAATAGAAAAATCCCGAATTCACCAACTAACTCTACACCTTAAAGAACTAGAGAAAAAGCAATAAATGACGCCTAAGCCACGCATTAGAAGAGAAATAATTAAAATTAGAGCAGAAATCAATGAATTAGAAACCAGAAACACAGTAGATCAGATCAACGAAACTAGAAGTTGGTTCTTTGAAAGAATTAATAAGATTGATAAACCACTGGCCAGACTTATCCAAAAGAAGAGAGAAAAGACCCAAATTAATAAAATTATGAATGAAAGGGGAGAGATCACGACTAACACCAAGGAAATAGAAACAATTATTAGAAATTATTATCAACAACTATATGCCAATAAACTGAGCAATCTGGATGAAATGGAGGCCTTCCTGGAAACCATAAGCTGCCAAGACTGAAACAGGAAGAAATGGATAACCTGAATAGGCCAATAACCAGTAATGACATTGAAGCAGTGATCAAAAACCTCCCCAAAATACAAGAGTCCAGGGCCTGATGGATTCCCTGGGGAATTCTACCAAACAGTCAAAGAAGAAATAATACCTATTCTACTGAAGCTGTTTCAAAAAATAGAAACAGAAGGAAAGCTTCCAAACTCATTCTATGAGGCCAGCATTACCTTAATCCACAAACCAGGCAAAGACCCCATCAAAAAGGTGAATTTCAGACCGATATCCCCGATGAATATGGATTCCAAAATCCTCAACAAAATCCTAGCTAATAGGATCCAACAATACATTAAAAGGGTCATCCACCACGACCAAGTGGGATTTATCCCCGGGATGCAAGCGTGGTTCAACATTCGCAAATCAATCAATGTGATAGAACACATTAATAAAAGGAGGGAGAAGAACCATAGGGTCCTCTCAATTGATGCAGAAAAAGCATTTGACAAAATACAACATCCTTTCCCGATTAAAACTCTCCAGAGTATAGGGATAGAGGGAACATTCCTCAAGCTCATAAAATCCATCTATGAAAAACCCACAGCGAATATCATCCTCAATGGGGAAAAGCTGAGAGCCTTTCCCTTAAGATCAGGAACATGTCAAGGGTGCCCACTCTCACCACTGTTGTTCAACATAGTACTAGAAGTCCTAGCAACAGCTATCAGACAACAAAAAGAAATAAAACATATTCAAACTGGCAAAGAAGAAGTCAAACTCTCTCTTTTCGCAGACGACATGATACTTTATGTGGAAAACCCAAAAGATTCCACCCCCAAATTACTAGAACTCATCCAGTAATTCAGTAATGTGGCAGGATATAAAATCAACGTACAGAAATCAGTTGCTTTCTTATACACTAACAACGCAACTGTAGAAAGAGAAATTAAAGAAACCATTCCATTTACAATAGCACCAAAAACCATATGATACCTCGGAATAAACCTAACCAAAGAGGTAAAGGATCTATACTGTAGGAACTACAAAACACTCATGAAAGAAATTGAAGAAGATACAAAAAGATGGAAAAATATTCCATGCTCATGGATCGGAAGAATAAACATTGTTAAAATGTCTATGCTACCCAGAGCAATCTATACCTTCAATGCCATCCCGATCAAAATTCCAGTGACATTTTTCAAAGTGCTAGAACAAACAATCCTAAAATTTGTAGAGAATCAGAAAAGACCCTGAATCACCAAGGAGATGTTGAAAAAGAAAAACAAAGCTGGGGGCCTCACATTGCCCGATTTCAAGCTATATTACAAAGCAGTGATCACCAAGACAGCATGGTACTGGCACAAAAACAGACATACAGACCAATGGAACAGAATAGAGAACCCAGATATGGACCTTCAACTCTATGGTCAAATAATCTTTGACAAAGCAGGAAAAAACATGCAATGGAAAAAAGACAGTCTCTTCAATAAATGGTGCTGGGAAAATTGGACAGCCACATGCAGAAGAATGAAACTTGACCATTCTCTAACACCATTCACAAAGATAAACTCAAAGTGGATGAAAGACCTCAATGTGAGACAGGAATCCATCAAAATCCTAGAGGAGAACATAGGCAGTAATCTCTTGGACATCACCCACAGCAACTTCTTTCAAGATACATCTCCAAAAGCTAGTGAAACAAAAGCAAAAATGAACTTTTGGGACTTCATCAAGATAAAAAGCTTCCGCACAGCAAAGGAAACAGTCAACAAAACAAAGAGGCAACCCACAGAATGGGAGAAGATATTTGCAAATGCCACTACAGACAAAACGCTGATTTCCAAAATCTATAAAGAACTTCTCAAACTCAACACCCAAAAAACAAATAATCAAGTCAAAAAGTGGGCAGAAGAGATGAACACACACTTCTCTGAAGAAGACATACAAATTGGCTAACAGACACATGAAAAAATGTGCATCCTCATTAGCCATCAGGGAAATTCAAATCAAAACCACACTGAGATACCACCTTACACCAGTTAGAATGGCAAAAATGGACAGGGAAAGAAACAACAAATGTTGGAGAGGTTGTGGAGAAAGGGGAACCCTCTTACACTATTGGTGGGAATGCAAGTTGGTACAGCCACTTTGGAAAACAGTGTGGAGGTGCCTCAAAAATTTAAAAATAGAGCTACCCTATGACCCAGCAATTGCACTCCTGGGTATTTACCCCAAAGACACAGATGTAGTGAAAAGAAGGGCCATATGCACCCCAATGTTCATAGCAGCAATGTCTGCAATCGCCAAACTGGAAAGAGCTGAGATGCCCTTCAACAGATGAATGGATAAAGAAGATGTGGTCCATATATACAATGGAATATTACTCAGCCATCAGAAAAGATGAATACCCAACTTTTACATCAACATGGATGGGACTGGAGGAGATTATGCTAAGTGAAAGAAGTCAAGCAGAGAAAGTCAATTATCATATGGTTTCACTTATTTGTGGAACATAAGGAATAACATGGAGGACATTAGGAGAAGGAAGGGAAAAACGGGCAGGGGGAATTGGAGGGAGAGATGAACCATGAGAGACTATGGACTCTGAGAAACAAACAGGGTTTTAGAGGGGAGTGGGGAGGGGGGATTGGTTAGCTCGGTGATGGGTATTAAGGAGGGCACGTACTGCATGGAGCACTGGGTGTTATACGAAAACAATGGATCGTGGATCACTACATCAAAAACTAATGATGTATTGTATGGTGACTAACATAATGTAATAAAATTAAAAACTACAAAAAAAAAAAAACACATGTAAAGCTCTTAGTTTTGTATCAGACACATAATACTATTATTACTTGTAGCCACTACAGACTGACTATTCAGGTCATATCCTCATCTGGCAGCAGCTGCAGCAAAGCTTAAGTATCTCCAGGCTCTTTTGCTTAACATGTGCCTACACAAAATAACAAACCCACCAGCCTAATTGAAGGAAGTGAGTTCTCAGAGTTATCATCAGATATGAAAAACAGCCAGCACATTTTCCCCTGTGTTTATTACTAATACTATCTATTTATATATAATTATATATAATGTAATATATAATATATATTATATATTGTATATATTATAATATATATAATATATATTAATATAATTATATATAATATGCTAATCTTGTATATATAATACACTAATATTATACATATATATATATATACACACACACCTATACAAGCATCCACAAACTAGAGATCACACTATTTGCCACCTTGTTCCAGCTCCCTGGTGTTCCCTGCCTTCAGTAATGTGGTTGAAGCAAAGAGATGTTAAATGCCACAGACCTAGGGAAAACAGACAAAGGCAACTTCTGTTTCATTTAAGTAGTAATCCTTTCTGGCAGAAATATGAGTCAGTTCCAATGTCTTTCCTCTGGAAAGACAGGTCTGTTTTCATATATTGAGTATTATATAAAATTTTCACATAGTAAAAGATTTTTAATTTAATAAATATTTATGACATACTGATCACAACTGAGGCACAGTGTTTTCACTGTGCAAGGAACAGGAGTTTATAAGATATTTTCCCCTGTTCTCACTTCCCTTCACCACTCTCTACTTACACAAACATGTGCACGCACGCACACACACACACTCAAAGACATATGCATATGCATTTAGAGAACTGAAAAAGCATAAAATACGAAGTGGTTCTTCAAGTCCCCTCCCCTCCACCAGTAGTATCAGTATCACCTGGGAATCTTCTTGAAATGCAAATATTCAGGCCCTACTCCTGATCTTTAGAATCAAAAACTGTTGGGATAGTTCCCAGAAATCATTGTTTTAACAAGCCCTCTAGGGGCTTCTGATATACATTGAAGTTTGAGAAAAATTCTCAAGCAGAACTTTACATTGAATGCCTCTTGCAAAAGAGGAAAGTCATCAAATCACAAGGGAAGAGAACAAGAGAAGAATAAATAAAAACTACAAAAACAGACAATAATAAAGAAAATGTCAATAAATACATACCCATCAATAATTACTTTAAGTATAAATGGACTAAATGTTCTAATCAAAAGACACAGAGTGGCTGAATGGATAAAAATATAAAATCCATCTATATGCTCCCTACAAGAGACTCATTTCAGATCTAAAGATTCACTTCAGATCTTAAGACAAACCCAGACTAAAAGTGAAGGGATGAAAAGAGGTTCCATGTAAATATTTATACCTTCAAGGGTTATACCTTCTTGTTGGACTGATTCTGATCCTTTTATCATTATGTAATGCCTTTTGTCTCTTGTTACAGCTTTTGTTTTATTTATTTTGTCTGATATAAGTATTGCTTCCCCAGCTTTCTTTGTTTCCATTTTATAAATTTTTGTGTATCCTTAACTAATTATTGTAGATATAGTCAATTTTACTATTTTTGTCTTTTAACCTTCATACTAGCTTTATAAGTAGTTGATCTATTTTGTTTGCCTTTACTAGTGAGATTTTTTTCATATATATATCCTAGTTAAGCCTTCTCTTTTCCATTTAAACAAGTACCTTTAATACTTACTGTAAAACCAGTTTAGTGATGATGAACTCCTTCAGCTTTTGCTTGTCTGGGAAACTTTATCTCTCCTTCAATTCTGAATGATAACCTTACCAGGCAGAGTATTGTTGTTTAGGTAAGTTTACTGTTGTTTTTGTTGTTGTTGTTGTTGTTGTTGTCATTTCCGTTTCAGCACTTTGAAATATTGTGCCACTCTCTTCTAGCCTACAAAGTTTCTGCTGAAAAATCAGTTAATAGTCTTATAGGCATGCCTTTATTTATAACCAATTACTTTTTTTCTTGCTGCTTTTAAGATTCTTTATCTTTACTTTTTTATATTTTAATTATAATGTATCTTGGTGTAGATCTCTTTGGGTACATCTTGTTTGGGACTTCCTGTGCTTCAGACCTGCATGTCTGTTTCCTTCCCCAGGTTAGGAAAGTTCTCAGCTATTATTTCCTCAAATAAGTTTTCTGCCCCTTTCTCTCTCTCTTTGCCTTCAGAGACCCCTACAATGTGAATGTTAGTATGCTTGATGTTGTCCCACAGGTCCCTTAAACCATCCTCATTTAAAAAAAAAAAAAAATTTTTTTTCTTTTTGCTCTTCAGTTTAAGTGATTTTCACTATCCTGTCTTCCAGATCACTGATCCATTCTTCTGTATCATCTAATCTGCTGTTTATTCCCTCTAGTATATTTTGCATTTCTGTTATTTTATTTTTCAGCACTGATTGGTACTTTCCTATATTTTCTATGTCTTTGTTATATCTTTTTTGTCTTATGTTTTCTATCTCTCTTGTGTTCTTCCATTCTCTTGAGTTCAGTAAACATCTTTAGCACCATTACTTCAAATTCTTTATTGGGTAGATTGCTTATCTTCATTTTGTTTAATTCTTTTTCTGAGGGCTTGTCTGGTTCTTTCATTTAGAACATATTCTCCTGTCTCCTCATTTTGCCTAACTCTCTGTGTTTGTTTCCATGTATTAGGTAGTTCAGCTACATATCTGCGTCTTAAAGGAGTGGACTTATGTTGGAGCCCAGAAGCACAATTTTCCCTGGCCACAAGATCTAGGTGCTCCTGGGGTGTCGCTTGTGTGTATGCACAATCCAGTTGTGGTGGGGCTGTGACTACTGCAGGCACAACAGTGTGCAGGGCTATCATCCTCTTAGCTGTGAGGACCAGCCAAGGCACATGGGCTGCAGGGTGCTCAGGAGGACAAGCACCCTATTTGGTTAGGAGTCTAGAGGGAAAATTCCAAAATGGCTCCCACTAGTGCCTGGATCAGCAGGACAAATTGAGATAGCAAAAATGGCTGCTGCCAGTGCCTCAGTCCCCAAGGACAGTCCCAGCTGCCTCCTGCCTCTCCAGTCCAGTGAGACTCCAGTGGGTCTCACTCACCAATGATCTCTATGATCTTTGATCTTGTTTTTATACTGGTTTCTGTGTTGAGTGAGTCTGTGTGTTAGCATTTTAAGAGCAGGTTTTCCTTTCCTTACAGTTCTATAGTTTTCCTGGACATACTGTCTGTTGTTTTTCAAAGTTGGGTGTTTTGGGGACTCATTTCTCCTGTGCAGGATCTAAGGATTGGGGTGTCTGATGTGAAGCTTAAATCTCTCACTCCTCAGGGAAAAGTCCATACCTTTGAGATCCCTCCCTACTATGGAATGCCATGCCTGGGGCTTAACAAGATTGTATCTTCACTTCCTCTACCTGTCTCATTACTGTCCCTTGTTGCAGCAGCTCTGTTCATCCAGTTGCTAGGTCCCCTTCAGAGGGAATTATTGCATATGTAGTTGTAGATTTGTTGTGTCCATGGGAGAAGGTAAGCTAAGGATCTTCATATGTTACCATCTTGAATCCTCTCCTCCCACTTCTTCCACTCTTGATATGTCTTTCCATGTAGACAGAATTTCAATATGTATGTTATTCCTAGATGTTTCTGCTCATTTACTGGCTACACCAAGAGTAAATGAAGTGACTTACATGATAGGTAATTTTCAGAAAAGAAATTATGCATGCTCCTCTCAACTGCTTCCTTTTTTTCTCTTGTGAGTGCATTGCCCACAGGAAGCAGATATACATTCTCCCCTACCCTCACATGCCATAAGTCTAACCACAGGATTTAGTTAGGAGGGCCATGGGCTCTTAGGCTAAGATATATCTTCTACTCCAATCTTAATAATTGTGTGACATTTTTACTTCCATCTGCCTTACTTTTTGTCTTCTCACTGTTCAGAATCCAGGCAGGGAAGAGGACCTATTTATTAGCCTCTTTTGAAGACTCCAAAGGCAAGATGTGTCAAAAGCCAAAACAAACAAACAAACAAACAAAAAGTGGGGGGGTGGTTGCCCTTTCCCAGATATTCTGAGTCTGGGAACTCACACTAAGAAAATAATCAATAATGCAGTCACAGATTTTGATTAAAAAAATGTCCATCACTATTTAAAAAGGTAAATATTATTTTAAAGTTAAATATCCAATAAGTGGAGATTATGCTATGGTCAATTTGATTAAATGGGATACAACTCTGCCAAATCATTTTTTCAAAGAAAATTGATGACATTGGAAAATTCTTATGGAAGAGTACTTAGTGAAAGAAGGCATGACTCAAATACTGTAAATACACACAGACACTTAAGTTAAAAAGACATCTTAAATGTAAATGTTAATCTTCAAAGCAAAAACTAGCTTTATTTTTCTTTCCCAGAGGGAAATTCTAGAAGAGATGACTAATGTGGCCATGTAGACAGTATTTCATTCTTAAAGTGATGGGAAAATGGCACTAGATTGGGGCAAGGAGGGAGTCAGGAAGGGTTGAATTAATCTCCTGATTCTACTACCTACCTACTGTGCTTTCTGTGTCCTTTCCTTGGCCTCAGTTTCCATCTCTATAAAAAGAAGGATCTGGAATCAGCAATCTCTAAGACTCCTTCTCACTCCAACATGTTAGGATTCCATTATCTCATCACTACAAATTTTATGCTGAGTTGCTGAGTCATTCTAACCAATTAAGCTAGAAGGCTGACAATTCTTCAATGAATAGGAGCTCTGTTGATTTATCTAGTTAAGTCACTATAACATTCAAACATATTTAATGATGCAGTAATACTTCTAAACATTTTCCAAGTTACTACGATGATCTACAGAAATCATCTATACTCCCATACTTGTAATTTCCTTTTTCTGTTGCCCTCATATTTTATGTTTTTTTTTTTTTTTAAGTCTTCCCTCTGCAAATGGAGAAGGGAAAATATGTTGGTCTTTAAAAAAAAAAAATTATCATTTAAAAGCCTCAGTGTCAAAAAAAGGGGGGGCCTCATCAAATTTTTTTTCCTGCAGATACGAAGGTACTTACAAAGCCATGGGGGGAAAAAAAAGCACATAAAGAAAGAAAATTGGTATCAATTTATATTTGTTTTTAAAACAGGGAGAAATAATTATTCCTATTCAGTTGCTCATTGAAATGCCATCATCCTTAATTTTTTATTGTTCCATCTTCTGACATAACTCAACAAAATGATTTAGTTCTGCTTTTTGTTTTTGTTTTTTTTTTTTTTTCTCTCTCTGCCTGATAATTTCATAAGCTCTAGTTGTTTCAGAAGGATAATGATTCACCTCAGGTTTGGTGCTTGCTGGACCCTCTCCATCAGTCTAGTGATAACCTCAGCCCATACCTTCCAGATAAAAGAAGGACTTTAATAAAATAGAAATAAGCATGACTCTTTATTTTTCTAGAAGTGAAGTCCCTATTTCACCATGTTTTAATTAAGTAATAAGTTAGATGTCAAGAGCAATTATAGCCTTGAAGGTCAAAGCTTGCTTAATTAAAAAATTGGAAGGCCTTCTCCTTGTTCAACTATTTTGAAAGCACTAGAGACCTTTCACATTCACCTGGGTAGTGTAAGGAAATGAAGTCATGGCCAAATAGGCTAATACTTTGCCTTGGAATTCAGACTCAGGTTCCCTCCTGCTGGGCTGCATTGGCCTCCACAAAGCCTATAAATCTGATACATAAACTGAAGTATGTCATTATGACCCAAATCAGAAACAGGTAATGTTCTAAAAGTGCTATTGAGTGGCAGAGAATTTTAGCATTTATTAGGTTTTAGCTGGTAGGAAGCAAATGTTCCAAATATTAGATCTTCAGTATATTTTCATTTCTTCAGGTGTGACCCTAGAAACACCACTATTAGAAGGCTCTTTTGAGTTTGATACAATGTAGACTCTATGGACCTACCCCAAATCAATGAATCAGAATCACTGGGAATGGGCCCCTGGAATCTGCATTTCACTTGATCCCCTAGGTGATTCTTATGCACACTAAAATTTGAGAAACTACAAATCTAGTCTTTTCTTCATTTTATCAGTGAGAAACTAGGATTCAGAGAAATGCATCAACTTTGCTAACCACTTTAAATCAGAATTACAACCCATGTCTTCTCATCTCAATTTCAGATTCTTTTCCACCAACCAACCAGACTACCTAGGTAAACCCACACAACCAGGTTTTCCAATATTTAGGTTAATAGAAATGCTTTGAGGAGCACACTTGCCCCAAAGGATTCTTCATAATATTTGTCACAATGATTAATAATATTTCTATATTCAGTTTAAAAGGTCCTAGCTATCTTATATCATAATCCCAAGAGCCATTCCTCTCAACCCATTCTTATTTCTTTTGTGTCTTCTTGCAATTATATTTTTATCAGTAACATTTGACGATGCTTTGGATTTTAGCAATCTGAGGTACTCCTGAATTTAGAGGTTATTCTCTAAACATGCCTACAATGATGATCTTTTTGTAATTCAACCCCTACTGTCTAAATAACACAAGCACCAAGATGTAGTGGATCTTATAAATTTCTGCAATATAACCCTGCAGAAAGAGTATAGACTTAAGAGTCAGAATATTTGGTTTCTAATTCTTTCTCAATCACAAATTCACTTTAGGCAGGTCATTTTCCTTCTGAGCCTCTATTTCCTCATTTGTGAAAAGAAGGAACAGTTCTATAAAATAGGCCCTTTTCAGTTCTTTCATTCTGTGAAGGAAAGCAGGAAAACTAGGACCCTGTGCTGTCATTAACTCACATTGTTCCTGAGGAGTGTGAACAATCAGGAGATGCAAATCTCTCTAATTATATCAAGATGCCAAAGAAACACCTGTCAGCATATTCTATTATTTCTCTGGTGAGAAGCTCCAAGAACTGCTGAGTTCTCTGTGGTTAAAGGCGCAGAAATGAATGAGCTCCTGCGGAAGGTGTTGATGAGGTCCCAGCATTTGTGTGGGAGGGCAGAAGAGACTTCAGGGAAAAAAATATCTCTAGAGGATTTAGTCCACCTATGCTTTCTCTGCAAAGGCTAAGGAGGCTAGGAAGGAACAGCCTTCTCAAAGAAGCTGAGTAGAAAATTGATTTAAAGTGCAGGAAGTTCAGCTTCAAACAAGCTGTGGCTAAACAACTCAAGCTAATTAAAGCATTCTCAAATCAGGAAGAAATGTATGTGTGAGTTTGGTTTCTCTTCAATAATTCCACAGTTTAAAAAAAAAAAAGCCAATAGAAATGTGCCCTGAGCATCTAATTACCAACAGGACCTTCTGAAATGTCAATGTGTGATGAATGAAATGTGCAGACAATGAAAATGTGTAGACCTGCAAACAAGAAAGCTGGACTTGAATTTTATCTGTCATGTCTTAGGAGTGTGTTTATACATAAGCAGTATGTGAGTTGCTGGATGATTCTAAGGCTTCTTTTCTTTCTCATAGACTGGGATTAATAATGCCTTCCCAACCTCTCTCAAGTGGTGGAAAAGGGACAAAAGTAAGAGACAGTATGATATAGTCATATTAAACTTTTTTATTCAGATGTAAGGATAAATAATATGGCATTACTGAGATAAACCTAACACTGTCATGATCGTATTATTTCTACATATAACATATATAGAAATATATATATTAATATATTGCTGTTTCCTTTGTTAATAGTATTTAATTTAGAGTTTCTATATATATGTACTTCAGTGAGATTGATCTTTTTTTTTTTTTGTGGACAGCACAGCAAAATTTATCAAGTGATAGTACAAAGCTCCCGAAGAGGGAGGGGACCCAAGAGGGTTGCCCTGATCTACAACTTTTATTCTTCATAAATTCTTTGCTTGCCTAATAAAATATGTTGAGGAGTATATCCTTTTTTCTATTCACTGAAAGAGTTTATGTAAGATTAAAATTACTTTTCTCCTAAAATGTTTGGAAAAATTCTCCAGTAATGCCATTTGACTTTGGAGTTTACTTGTAGAAAGATTTTTAATTAAATATCTTATTACTTTAATGAGGATAAGATTATTCAGTTTTTTTTCTTCTGGGTCAATTTTGAAAGATTTTTTAATTTAGTGGTATAAAATGGTATATCATAACTCATTACTCTTTTAATATTGACAGGATTGAAAATGTTATATTTTCACAATTATTAGTTATTTGTGTCTTATCTCTTTTTGATCAGTCTCAGCAGTGGTTATTCAACTTAAGTGTTTCAAAGAAGCAGTTTTTGGCTTTGTTGATTCTCTCTATTGCATATTTGCAATCTTTTAATTAATTTCTACTGTTACCCTCTTTCCTTGTATTTGTTTTGCTATTTTTTTTCTAACTTCATTATGTAAATGCTTAACTTATTCCTTTTCAGGCTTTCTTAATTTCTACTACATAAACTTATAACTATGAATTTCCCTCTAATCACAGTTTTAACTGTATTTGTGATTTTTGATGTGCAGCATTTTCTTCTTAGTTGGTTAAAATATATTCCAGTATTCATCATGATATTTTATTTAACCAAAAACCTATTTAAAAATACATTTCTTAATATCTACACATGTGAGTTATTATTAGAATAATTGTATTGGGCTTACAGAAAATACTCTATGTGATTTCAAACATTTGAAATTTATTCAAACTTGTTTTATGACTCAATAGATGATGCATTTTTATAAATATTCTGCATGTGCTTGAAAAATAATACATGTTCTGCAGTTATTTGACTTAACGTTCTATTTATGTCCCCTAGGTCAACTTATTTAACAATATTGTTCAAATTTTCTGGATCCTTACTGATCTTTTGATTATTTTATCAGTTACTCGGAGACATGTATTTTAAATTGTCCTATTAGTTTTATAAATTTATATCTTCTTGTTTTTATATTTTTACTTTATATATTTTGAAAATATGTTATTATAAGCATAGAAATTTAAAATTGTTATGTGTTCCTGATGAATTAAATCTTTTAGTTTTATGAAATTATTTTATCTCTAGTAAATCTTTTTGTTTAAGGTCTAGAATTTCTGTTATTAATATAACCATATTAGCATTCCATTGGTGAGTGTTTCCATGCAATATATTTTCTTTTCCTTTTATTTTTCAACCTTTCTATACCTTTATGTGTAGAATGTGTCCATTCAGTTTTAGGAGAAATCCCAAATGAGTTTTTGCTTTGTTTTGTTTATTTATTCTAATATATATTATATATATTTGTGTGTGTGTGTTTATTTTTATGTCTACATGGAACATTTAGTTCTATTAAATTTAATGTATATTTCTGTGTGTTTTACATTTTTCTTGCTTGTTCTGTTTCTTTTACTCTCCTCTTTTGCTTTGTTTTGGATTTCTTAAGGATTTTTTTTTAATTTCATTTTTCCTCTGTTAGTTTGAAATTTACACACATTTTTTTATTCTTTGTGTGGTTACCATAGAAATTGCCCTTGCTTTTTATTCTTCTGGTCAACAAAAAGACCTTAGCGCAACTTTGCTTCATTTATCTCCTTCATTACTGATATGCTACTGCTGTTGGATGCTTTGTCTCTATATTTTTATAAATATGAGATATTATCATTTGTATGCAGTCAATATTCATATAGATTTACCTACAGGTCCACAAGCTTTCACCCCAACCCTGATGTTTCAGAATTCCAATTATTTTGGATTTTGATAGGTAATATGCTATGTAAACCTTGTATTACTTATCACCTCCAGTGGAATCTCATCAGTACTTTGTAATAGTGCACATTAATATTTTTGCAGATAACTGTTAACTATTTAAGTGGAATAAAAACTATAAAGAGCTTCAAGTCATTTTAGGTAGGTTTACCTTTCAGATCAGGTCTTACTGATTTCAGAGGTTTGGGGATTTGGAACTGTAGATGAGAGATTGGGGGCAGACCTTATTCAGTGCCTGTTTTTAGGAGTTCAATAAATGCTGTTGCTGACCTGATTTGTCAGCAATGAAATTTTTACATAACAGTTTTGGCCAGATTTGGGACTTTGGGGTACTGTGACTTTAACAATGCAAGTCTACCTGTCTAGATGACAGACATTCTTGCATCCAACATATTTATGCGGGAAAAATTAGAACAATGAGATTGTGGAGTTAGCATCACATACAGCAGGTTCAGAGCGGGAAAGGTATCTGAACTCAAAGTCTCAAGCTTCATGTACTCTTACTTAAAACATATTTTGACTCTTAGAGAGAAAGGAAAACATCACAGCTGGATAAAAACAAGATATTCAAACTGAACAATGAAGGGCAAATGGCAGTCAAGGAAGAAAAGCTTCCTCACAGAAGAATGATATGGATGGAGCTCTTGAAAAGACCATTTGAGAGAGGGGAATCAATGTCTACCTCTCCTAAATGGAGATGTAAATAATCTGTTTGAGCTGGAAGGTTTCACGCCTCATAGATTTTATGCAGAAATAAATTATTTTCAACATGGACCCAAAATTTATTACACTAATTATACCATTATTCACATCCCTCTCCTAGAATGATCCAACATGTATGTATTTTAAAATATGGATTTACAGAACTTCTTCTAATAAATCTCTTTTTAAAAAACCATTTGTATAGTAATGAGAAAGACCTTATTTTCTTAGTGATTTCAAGTTCCCAAGCTCTAAAGAGAAAGGGGCTGAAGAGTTAAATCTATCCTTGATAAACCACCTCCACTCACAAGACCAAACAATCCTAGAAGTTAAAAGTGAGTACAGTTTTTAAGATGATTTCAAAGAGACTTAGAGAAATTGTTTGCTGCTTTATATAGGAGTTCATTAACTCTATGTGAATTACTTAAGCTACTAGGAGACATTAGAAGCAGAACGATTGAAAAATGAGAAAGCAGTGCTGAAGCAAAACATCAAAGGATAAAATCACCCAGGGCTTCAACTGATGCAGGGAAATGACTGTTTTCACACTTTGTTGGTGGAAGAAGGGATTGCTATAGTCTTTTAGAAAATTAATCTGGCAATATCAGTACAATTAAAAATACAACTTGACACAGCAATACCACTTTTGGGAAATCTATCCTATAAAACAAAAGGGCCACTGTGTGAGGATCTGCATACATATATAGTGTTTATTCTTTCAATAAGTATTTATTGAGTACCTACTCTGTGCCAATCATGAAAGAAAGACAAGTGCCATGGTCTTACATTCTAAGGGACAGAGATAGATGATAAATGGAAAATAGATGGACAAATATCAGGCATACATATCAATGTTATGTAGAGACTCTAAATGGAACAGTGTGTCTACTTGTCATTTTAAAATGGGTGATCAAGAAAGGGCCCTCTGAGCAGGTGACATTGAAGCTGGGAGATGGTCAACAAGAATCTCACCTTGGAAAAGTTGCAGTGATGTTTATACTTGCAAAAGTGGTAACAATCTGAATTTCAGCAACAAAGGAATAGTTAGATTAATTACATTATGACATATTACAGAGCTATTAAAATAATGTCCAACTGGCATCTCAAACTTAACCATGCCTTAAAATTTAACTTCTGGTCTGTCTCTTGAAAATACCTATTCATTTGGCAATCTGTCTCATCTGAGTTTATTGCAACTCTTCTTCCAGTTTTTAGCATAAAAGCCTTGATATCATCCTTGGCTCTACATTTTGGCTAACGCCCCATATCTCATCCCTCAGCACTCAATCTGAGCACTCAACCTTGAAAATATATCCAGAATTCCATCACTTCATGACACACCCACTTCCTCCATCTTGCTCCATCATTTTTCACCGAGATTATTGCAATGGCCTTACAACTGGGCTCCCTGCTTGTACATCAGTCTATTCTTAGCATGGCAACCAAAGTGACCCTGTTAAATGTACATCAGGGTGTTATTCCCTGGATCAACATCAGTTTCTTTCAGAGTAAAATTCAAAGTCCTTAGTAAAATTTTAAGGCCCTACAGGAACTGATCCCCACTGTTGATTTAACCTCACTGCCTTTTACTCTGTCCCTCAGTCATTTTACTACAGCAGACCTGCTCCCCCAGCTATTCCTTGAACACACAAGGACACTCCTGCCCCAGGGATTTGGTATTTAATCATCCATTGTCCCCAGTACAACTAATTGTTCATATTAAAGTCCTGACTGATTACAGTAAGTAAAATACAACCCCTTACTGCTTCTAATCCTTCTTTCCTACTTTACTTTTTTCCTTAATGTGTGTCATTATCTAATAATACCATGGATTTTACCCAGTTACCTTGTGTATTATCTCTCTCCATCATCAGAATATAAGCTCCACGAAGGTCAGGGTTTTGTTTCATTCACTCTGTAAACTCAATGTTTAGACTAGTGCTTGATGCATGATAAATACTCCATAAGCATTTGTTCAATCCACAAAAAAATATTTTTTAAGATTCAAAAGTAAATTGACATATGTGTATGTATTTATGAGTATATAAAATGGTGTGGGATACAAACCAGATGGTTCACATTGATTCCCTCAAGGAAGTAAAAGTAGAGGCAATGAGGAAATTTATTATATTTTTTTCCTTAAGCATTTCTGAATTGGCTTCTTATTATAGGGGTTACATTTGTGAATTTTTTGAAAGAAATTATACTTTAATTTTACATAAAGCATATTGATATTGCCAAGAAAATGTACTTAAAACCCTCAAATCCAAAGATTAATCCATTTCTCCCTTTCATCATTAGTATCAGTATTTTAATTAGGAACACATAAATATTCAGGTGTGGTAGCTGTTTATACATAAAAGATCCGAGAATTTCAGTGGATTCCAAGCTTTCCAGAAATAGAAGCAATTCTAGGCTTCCTCGCTAAAAGCATAACCCTCGCGTCATGACCAAGAATAACCTAAATGAATTTTGAGCAAATCAATCCTCATCCAGAGAGTTTTTTTTTTTTCATATTCTGATTACTTCTGGCATTAGAGAATAGTTTTAGAAGCCTGAAAACCAACAAGTGCAGTAACTATCCAATTTTTTTTTTTTTTATTCAGATGAAGCAGTATGCAGAAATAAACAAAACACAGCTAAAGGAGATCTGGGGATGAACAACAGCCTCTTTGACCTCCCCAGATGGCTTCTGGGATAGCTAAATGGAAGTTTTAAGGGTCCTTGCACTTAGAGTATTTATGAACCCTGATGTGGTAGGGTGAAGAGCAGAGCAGTCTGTTAACTTTCAAATAAAGTTGAGGAATGTTTGAAAGAAATGAGACAAGATAACTGTCTTCAATTATTTTAAGAAGGAAGTTGACTTTTCTATGAAGCTCCAGAGAACATCAATAAGATTAGTGAAGGGAAGGTTTAAGAAGGCAAATTGTTTGATACTAGGAAAAATAAACTGTCTGGGAATTATAGTTGCCCCACGGTGGAATGAACTGCCAAGTGTGATAGCAAACCTCCTGTCACTAGAGGAATTCAAGCAGAGAGAAAACCTGGGTAAACAACCAAGTGCGATATATGGCACTACTTACCAAGTGGGAGATTAGATCATTAAAATTCCTACTAATTCTCAGGTTCTAGGAGTCCATGTATTAGGACTCTTGGTTATAAGAGACAGAAACTCTCCTTATGCTTAAGCTGGCACAACCGAAATGCCAAATTAGATCCTAGCTTCAGATGTGGCTCAATTCAAGGGTTTAAGGTTTTGTATCTCTTCTCTCCCTTCCTTTAATCTATTTTTGTCTTCTTTTTTGGTTTAATTTTCAGGCAGAATCTCTTCACATGCCAACAAAGGCTCTCAGCAATCCCAGGCTTATGCTACCCTTATACCTAGAAATCTTTAAGAGAGGAAAGATCCTCTTCTCAATGGCTCATGCAAAAGTCTCGGGAAGAACTCTGACTGTCACACCTTTGGTCACATGCCTATCCCTGAAACAATCTAGGCATCCAGTCAGGCAAGACATGGTGATTGGCCAGTCTGAGGAGGAAGAATTTCCACTCCCCTTCAAGGTCCTTCTAGCCGGACTCAGAATCAAATTGACATGAGACAGATTACCAGGAGAAAATCAAATTTAATTTTGTACATATGGGGAATCCACACAGACATGAAATTCCAAAGATAGTCAGGCAAACTGAGGTATATATGGCATCCAGAACTAAGCAGAAGGGGATAGGAATCTAGGACTTCAAAGGGAAGGAATGGAATTCACAGGAAGATACAAAAGAGTAAATATTTGGTAAATAAATGTTCCCTGGGCCACTCAGAAACAACGTGACAAAGAGGACTTTGATCAAACAGGTCTTGCTAGGTTTCTCCCTGTCTACCATACCTAGTTCATATTGTTATCCATAACCTAGTTATCTATGGTAATAGCTCTCTTCCTAGAGCAGGTACTCTAAATTTTTTTTTAGGTAGTTGAGGGCAAAGGTAAAGAGCTTTTCCTAATTCTGCTGGGGGTTTATTGCTTTTTTTTTTTTTTTTTAAGATTTATCTTAGAGAGACAGAGGGAGAAAAAGTGAGAGAGAGCAAGTGGGGGAAGGAGCAGAGGGAAAGAATCTTCAAGCAGATTCCCCACTGAGGCCCGGAGTCCAACATGGGGCTCAGTCCCAGGACCCATGAGGTCATGACCTGAGCTGAAACCAAGAGCTTAACAGACTGAGCTACCCAGGCCCCCCTTGTTGCTTTTTAATCTAAAATAATCTTCATGCCAAAGTGGTCCATCTTGGGGTGGCCTGCCCTTGGCCCCTACAAACCCATCCCTGTCACAGGAAAGGCAAAACCATGTAAATGATAATTCCACCAGGTGGGGGTGGACTATTTCCCTAAAGGAAAAATTTGCTCAGCAGAAAAATAACAGATGTCAGATGTCTATTATATTCTGAGGAAAGCACATAAAACCAAAAGATTCGATCGTTACATACATCTGACCATTGGGTGAATTGAAAAGGAGAGACAAAGGTTAATAGTCATGCTTTTGCAGATTACAACCAAGAAGGCATTGAGTCCCTTCACATGTGTTGGCTTAGATAGAGCTTTCCAGAATTAACGAAGAAAATCATGCTGTTTTCACCATTGCATTTGCAATGGGCTGGTACTAGGATAGGAGATGTGTGCTGTCACCAAATATGTTTCTATAACAGATGGGAATTGCTTTTTCTTGAAATAGCTACTGATGTAGGGATGTTAAGATTAGCTAGGGCAATGGCTTTCCATTTGTAGGAATTTGTATTATGATAATCAACCAACCAGAAGGAACTGTTAGTCATCCTTTCCCCGTTTAGAGGCAGAGCTTTGCAAATGTAAGAGAACAATATACATGTAGGATATACGTATGTGTATGTGTGTGTGTGTATTTCTCCTCTTCTATATATATGCCGACATTTATAGACTGTACACAAAATGAGTCCACGTATTTCTGACAAAAAGGCAGACTAGCATAATGTGTACAAGCAAGGTTTGGGAACCATTCTGCCCGATTTCAGATCCTGATTCCATCACTTACTAGCTTGGGAACCTTAGGCAAAATATTGAATCTTGCCACATCTCATTTTTTCTCACCTATTATTAATAATAGCAACAATCCCAAAGAATGAATGGATTAAATGAGTAGACAATGGAAAAGCATTTAGAAGACTGACTGGAGCATCATGAGTGCCCAGTAAAGTTTGTGATCATTATTATTACTGTCACCAACCTGGCGTGTGGTAGTCTGCAAATTGCTTACAATCTTAGGACCTCAGTTTCTACTCTTTAACAGCCATGTGGGGGTTCCCATAGAAGTCTAGCATGCCGTCTTATACTCTGTATGGGGCACTTTTAATCTTGTGATTGTACTTACAAATGAGTCAAACAGCAGCTGAAGCAACATTGCTGGTTTTCAGAACGAGGAAAATCCAAACAACATAAGCTAACAGACAAAGAAATTGACCTAATAGCGGATCATTTATGTTAAAAATCTCACATATACAACAGTTTGGAACCAGAGTAATTCTGTAAATATGAATTTTTTAAAAAGAGGAAAAAGGGGTGAAATTAGAAATTGGGCATTTCGTATCTTGAATTGTACACTTATTAAATAGTGCTTGTGACGTGAATGGTACAAACATTCAAAGAGGGGGATAGGAAAAAAATGAAAACCAATTTTGCAAAATTGCTTAGTAAGGTAAATTCATCATCACTCACTAATGGTTAATATGAGTGTCTGAAAATAGGCACAAACTTATTCTGGGCCCAACCACTTTATAAAGAAATAATTTAAAAATGGAAGATGATGGTTTCCAGAAGTTAAATTTTTCTGTATGTCGCCAAGTTTGTTCCTAACTTTCTTCCCGTAAAGATGCTTTGCTGGATATGAATGGAACTTTCCCTTTTGGAATCCCCCATCTGTCACTGTATAAACTGGATTCAGAGAAAGTAATTTGGTTGCTTCAAAGAGGATTTCAGTAGCCCAGGTAGGCTAGGCAGTAGAACAAGGCAATTGTCACAAACCGAGACCCAGCTTCAGGAAACTAGCCCTTTAAGGGAAGACAGGGGAGAGAAACCTAGCAAATATTTTAACTAAAAACCAAGTTATCCTCAAATAAAATAATGCACTTCATGGATTCCCAAGAAGTGTCAGTTATTCTTCAGTGGTTGCTGATGATTTTTAGATGTTATGATGACACATAATAGAGTTTAACAGCTATGGTTGAGAAAGGAGGACTAGGTAGGAAAAAGAAAAATAGCTAATGATGGATACACACAATGCAGAATAGTCTCACCTGCTGACAGCCTGAGCAAAAGATAAAAATTTATTCCAATGAGATTTCTTGCCTGCATCTGGATTTAGAACTACTGGGAAGATAAAGCTGAAAAGAATTTTAGAGGACATCTTATTCAATCCTTCATCTCTTGTGTGAATCCCCATTATGATCTTCCTCAAAAGTAGACTTTCACCTTGAATAGAATACACCCAATGGTATTGTCCAGAAAAAAAAAAAAAATCCATTAAACATTAAGCAGTGTGGATGCTGAGAAAGTTCTTTTTTAAACTGAGTATAAGTTGATCTCCTGGGAATTTCCATGAATTGATCCTAGATTGATCTCTTTAGACTTTCTCTGTAATCACTAAATACATTTATTCAATAATTCAACAAGTATTTGTGAGCCTCTGTGTCACATGAGAGGATTTTAAAACCTGAATAGAGGGTACAACATGAAAAAAAATAGTTCTTACCCGCAAGCTGCTTACAGAGACAAAAGAAAGGGATGCAATTAGTTTCAGCACAGATCAGTTTTAGGGCACAAGGTACAAGGAGATGTGAGCAAGGTTTCATGATTTCAGTGGAGAGAGAAATCACTTCTTTGTAGGGTCTACAGAGAAGGCTTCTTGAAAACAAGAGAGCGGGGAAGTGATATCACAAGGGCACTAAACAGCATGAGCGAGGGTAAAGGTGAGAAGTTTTGGGGTTTGATGCATCCTGGATAGCTATGTTGTACATTAAGATAGAGACCCCTGAAAATGTCCTGTCACTGCATATATGCGGTGTTTGGCATTTGGACATGCAATAAATTGTCATATTATAAACCTGAACTGGATGGACTTTAACTTGGCCACTTGCCTGCATGTGAGGGGCAAGAGATACTCACCCAAAAAACCAAATGATGAGTTATCTCGTTCTCTACAGGTGTATAGTGTGTGTGTGTGTGTGTGTGTATTGTGTGCGTGTGGTATGAGGGTCTCTCACCTTGTCAGTGATCTCTGGATGAACTGTAATGCCTCCTGGAGGAGAGCCAAGTGGGAAAGCCCCCCCCGATGGATAGAGCAAGGGTATATTTTGTTCTTGACTAATACGGAGACTTGTTGGCCCAAGACCAATTCCAGGTGGCAGAAACGTAATGGTGCCCACTTCAGGGGAATTAGGCAAGGCTCCGGCAGGGCCAGGTTTGCTTCAGATTCCACCAGGAACCAGCCCTTCAGAGGCCTAGAAGCTTGTGTTTTAAACATGACAACTGTTATGCCTTTTGTATTTTCTGTAATTACTGCCTTTTTGTTCTCTGAGTATTAAAGTTCTTTTTGAAAATGTCAGCCTGTCTCAACTTAGCGAAGGAAAACAGGAAAAGTTGTTTCGATTCATACTTTTCCAGTTTTTATGGGGAGATGGGTTCCCTGGAGCCAGATGTAGTGGAGGCCACAATACTCTAAAGGAGAAAAAGCCCCAGAGGAAAGAGAAATTTAGGAGAAAAAAGCTGGGAGGGCCCTTAACTAGCCATCCCTCTTCACAAAGACATGGTTCTGGACTTTTTTTTTCGTATTCTCGTATTATGAGAGATTATTCTCTATGTTTTTTAAATGTTTTCAAAATTCAATTTTGTATTGAGGAAAAATGCCTGTGCATTGTAGAAAAGAATAGAAAATCAAAATGATCCAGAATTCTATCATCAGAACGTTGGTAATGTTCTTCTCTTTCCTTCTACATTTCTTTAACTTATAAATGTATATACATTTTTGGCACACAAGTGGAATTAAATTGAATTTAGGATTTTGATTATTTACAGGTATTATGTTGTAACTCTTTGTTTGCTGTTTATAAATTGTACTCCTATGGTGGCATTTTCAACGGTGGCACAGCATTCCACATGCATGTAAATCACACCTCGATTGTTAGGCATTTGACTTGGTTCCATTTTTATACGTTTAACATGACATTACAATAACTATGTTTTATTTTCATCTGCAAAGAAGGGAGGGGCAGGAGGAGGGTATTTTTATAACCTAATCCTTTTCTATTCATCTAAACTTTTTACTGCAGCTTCTGAATCCATTCCAAGCATACCTTAGGGCATGAGTGAGCAAACTTTTATATAAAGGACCACATATCAAATATTTTTGCCTTTGTGAGCCATATGGTCTCTGTTGCAACTTCTCAACTCTGCCTTTGTAACACAAACACAAAAGCAGCCACAGATAATATGTAAATGAATGGGCTTAACAGTGTTTCAATAAACCTTTATTTACACAAGCTGGCAGCAGACTGGATTTGGTCTGCGGGCCATGCACTGTGGACCTCTGCCTTCATGTTCAGAGTCTAACGGCTGTGCCTTATATGATCTGTCCTACCATATTATGGGCTTAATATATACCAGTGTTCTTCTGAGCTTGGAGAATACAAAGGTGAAGTAGACACAGATTCTGTCCTTGTGGAACTTAATATTGTGTAACTTTGATGTGAAAGCAAAATTTGAATAGGAATGTATGTGATCAGGTGATTGGGATGCAACATTTAGGACCGTCCCCATTGCTAGGGTCACAGAAACATGATGGTCATGCCCAGTAACACTTCCTGTTACCTCAGGCATACAAACTGCACATAGGAACCCTAAAATGCAAAAAGCAAACAGAGTAAATGAGCAGAATATAGAAATCACAAAATGCTAGCACATTTCTGGCAACATACTGACTGTGTGACTTTAAACAATATCCTTAACTTCTCTATGCCTGTAAAATAAGGAGAATAAGGGGGCTGTGAAGATTGAGGTCACATTTGGGAGGTGTTTGGTCCATTACATGGAATAAGTGTGTAATAAATGACATCTATTTTTGAGAGAAAAAAAAATCCATCTTTGGGCCCTTATCTAGAGAGTTGCCTATAAAATTAGGTAATATTCTTCATTGATTTATTCATTAAGCATTTTTTATTACAATACATAGAAAGAACATACTTGTCTAGGACAAGTGACAACAGAGGAAAGAAAGAAAAATATAAAAATTAGGCACCAGAACTGAAATCTGGACATCTGGAGTCATTTATAATAATGGCCTGCTTTACTCTTTACACATTTAAAGGTATTTTATACCTACTGTGCCTGACCCAGTTTATGCACCTCCGCAGACCTCAGTCCCTCCTGGCTGCCAGGCCTCAGCTCTTTACTCTGTTCCCGAAGCAGCTGCAGCGGCAGCATGTCCCATTCCCACTGTCACAAAGCCCTGGCCACATCCACCATTGCCTTGTCTTGTCCAGCCTCCCTGGGGGTGGGAGTCATGGGGCTCCTGTGCCAGGTTATATGCCCTCCAACCCTGACAAATGATGACTCTGTTTCAGTAGCTGCCAGGAGGGGCAGGTGACCCAACTCAACAGTATCGGGGAATCCACGTCCTAAGGGGCAACTTTTTACCAATGGGAAATGGGACCAATGGGGAGCCAGCAGACACACTGCTCTCTTCCTCCATCTATCTTAGACTGTTGTGGATTTTCTTTTCTTTTTTTTTTTTTTTAAAGATTTTATTTATTTATTTGAGACAGAGAGAATGAGAGAGAGAGAGCACATGAGAGGGGGGAGGGTCAGAGGGAGAAGCAGGCTCCCTGCCGAGCAGGGAGCCCGATGCGGGACTCGATCCAGGGACTCCAGGATCATGACCTGAGCCGAAGGCAGTCGCTTAACCAACTGAGCCACCCAGGCGCCCTGTTGTGGGTTTTCAACATCACGCCCAATAACATGGTAACACTTCAGTACCCGTTAGCTCATAAACTGTGTCTTAGGCTCTATTGCCCAGAGAGCCAGGCTGATACACGTAGTATCTCGTTTAATCATCATGACAATCCAAACAGCAACCCTTTACAAACGAGGAAATGGAGTCCTGCTTCTGGAGATGATGTGGCTTGTACAAGCCGGTCACAACTGGACCTGGCCACTTGACTAAATGAATTTCCATGACACTGAGCTACTTTCAACATCTTGTGCTTCCAGCCTTCAGAGTAAAAAAGGAAGTCACTCATTTCCTTCTGTCAGCCTCCTTCCATACCAACAAGGGCTCAGAGCCTGGGTTTATTAGAAAAACTAGGCCTCTGGGCGGCTCAGCTGGTTAAGTGTCCGACTCTTGGTTTCAGCTCAGGTCATGATCTCGGGTCGCGGGATCGAGCCCCTAGTCAGGGTCCGGGCTCAGCACAGAGTCTGCTTGAAGACTCTCCCTCTCCTTCTGCCCCTCTCATATGCCTTCTCTCTCATATAATAAATAAATCTTTTAAAGAAAAGAAAAAACAGAAAGAAAGAAAAACTCAGTCTTCCACGTGTTGTAGAGAAAAGTTTCAGTTCCATCTATGTTCTGTGTGTTTGCTTTACTACTCACACTAGTTACCTCCCTTCTAACATTTCTGGTCACCAAATGTGTGGGGAGGTTTCCCCAAGACAACAAGCAAGTCTCCTACACCGATGGGTGTCCTATAGTTTAGCTCAATTCTGGCACTCTCTACCTGGAATTAGTATCAGATCATAGGTTAAGGGCTCAGTCCCAAAAGACTGCCCCACAGCAGCCGGGTACCCCTTCAGACACCAATCACAAGGCCAGGTTATCACCTGTGCTTCTGATCACAGGTTCCCACAACCCCCTCTTTGACAAAGTTTGATTAATTTGCTACAACAGCTCACAGAATTCAGGGAAACATGTTAATAAACATACCAGTTTATTAAAGGATTTAATAAAGGATATGGATGAACAGCCAGATGAAGAAATACATAGGGTGCAGTCCAGAAGGGTTTCTAGCACAAGAGCTTCTGTCTCCGTGCAGCTGGGGCGTGCACGGCCGCCCAGGTGTGGAAGTGTTTGCCAACCCTGACCCCTGTCCTTTTGGGTTTTCATGAACACTTCATTATATAGGCATTGATTAAATCATTGGCCATAGACAACTGAACTCAATCTTCAGCCCCTCTCCCCTCCCCAGAGGTGTGTGGGGGTGTGCAGGGTGCAGGACTAGAAGTTCCAACCCCCTAATCACTTGATTGGTTCCCCTGACAATAAGCCCCCACTCTTAAATTGCCTAAGGGCTTTCCAAAAGTCACCTCATTAACATAATAAAGACCCCTTTATCGATGTTATCACAAGAAAGCCCAAGCTGTGAACCAGTAACTGTGGAAAAAGACCAAATGCACATTGGAAATATATTTTGATCACAAATGGCCAAATATGTATTTCTTATAAATCACAATATTGCACTGGGGCTGCTCACTCAAAAACACTAAGAAAGGACTTAGTCTGCAAGCCTGTGTGGTCCCATCTGATGTCAGCAGCCTCTGGCCCAGCATGGCTTCTAACCCATCCTTCCACAGATACTGCTTCATGTCATCCAGAGGCTTATGCCAAGCCTTTCCATCTGGGGCTGGTGGATAGCTGCACACTCTGTTTGAAGACTAAGGTGCAGTAAAGAGTGCTGGGCTTTGTATGAACTCTAATACCTGCTTGATGGGTGACCACTCAAGCCTCAGTTTCTTTTTCCATAAAATGAGGATAATCAGTAACCACTTGCAGCGCCCCACCCAGCTCACGTGCTCCCAGCTCTCCCAGACAGTTCCTGGACTCTCCCATGGCTCCCTGCACCTTCGCGTGGCAGGGTTCTCTGGGCAGCATCAAGCTAGGCCCCAGTGCAGGGCACAGAGTTAGTGACTGGAGCAGCCTCAGCTAATGAGGGACAAGAATTAGTGGATGCACACTTCAGTTCCTTGTAGGTCAATTCTGAGATGTGTGCTACACAGTCTCTCAGAGAGTTCCCCAGCAAGACTGAACCCCACTTACCACATGGGGTAACCCACTTATTTACAAACCCCTTCCTAGCCTCCCTCCCTTCCTTATCTCCCTTGCCCACCCCCTCACTGTGCTACCTGGGAAGGACTCGCAAATATACCCATTTGCCTCAAATCCTTTGCCTCAGGTCCAACTTAGCAAGAACTATAGAATTCCTGCCTATCTCAGAGAATAGTTAAAAGTAATAAAAAGGAAAGTCATAGAGTTCCATTGCTAAGCCCCAGGAGAGTCAGGACTGTTTGGCTCACTACTGAATACCTAGCACTCAGCACAGTATCTGGCAGGTAGCAGATTTTGAATGCATATTTACTGAATGAATGAATTAATTCATCAATTAATCTCAACTCGCCTCTTGGTGTTTATGAAGAATTTACACTATTTGACAAATTTAACATGCTCAATAGATGTCAGGGCTTCAGTCCTTTTCCTCTGTCCACATTTTTCTCTCCTAGGTCTGTTTCTGGAGGTTTGGGAGTGGCTGAACAGGACCCAGGGTCCTTGGGATGTCTCCTGCTGTATACCACCCCCATCTCCCACAACCCCAACTTCTAAGAAATTTTTAATATATTCATCACTATCTGATGCTTTGAATTGCTCTGCTTTTCGTACCCACCTTATTATGTAATATAATCAATTAACAACTATAGCAAAAAGCAGTTACATTTGGTGCCAATGAATGCCTTATGGGGAGTCCATGATTTAAAAAAAAAAAACATAATGGACTCCTGACTCCACCCCCAACCCCATTTCCCCCAAAACGTGCAGTCAAGTTAGGTGACTCCTTATATGCACGGGCGGTGGGTGGGGGGAGAAAGAAAGAACTTCTATCAAGTATTTAGAAGAAATGTGAAGTTTAAAGCACTATCTCCTTAGACGTGGCTTTCTGGTAGTCTGAAAGTAGTCACAATATAGCTGGAATAAGGATTCGATGGTTTGCCAAAGGACAAGACTACCTTGCAGAGTTCATGCCTGCATCCCCCAGTCTTAGGCACCAACCAATGAAACAAACAAAACCTTTCCAGAAAGCTGTAGTGCTTATAGACTATTGTGTCAGAAAGTGTCTTCCATCTGAGAAATCCAGAGGAAAGGACTTTTGCATCTGGCCTTCTCAGTTTACAGATGAGTCACTTGAGACAGAGATTGCCATCTGTTCGAGACCACATAGCATATCAGCAGCAGAACAAAGGCCAGCTCCTCAATCTTCTGATTCTTCCTGATGCTTCTCCACCACATGCTACCTCCTCAGCTCTTGACAACAGGGCAAAAATAGTTTCATGGGAAATATGCGTGTGGGTATGTATGTAAGTGAATGTTCATGGTTTATTTTTCAGGGTTTATGTCAATTTATGCCAGGTTTCCAAGGATATTATGTTCGTAAGAGATCAGCTGCACATTTTCCCTAAACTAAAAGCTTTCTTAACCACGTATGCCTCATCCTATTTTCCTTGTTTTACATTTTAGGGATCATGAATATATTGAATATAGAGCCTTTACTGGTTATGTCTTTTTCTGGCTCTGTTTTTCCTATCAATAAGATGAGGAAGTTGAACAAATGTAGTCACTGGTGTGTCTTTTAAATGGAAAATTCTGTGATCCAGTGGCTTTGGTGGTAGTTACTTAGCAGCATGGGCTTTTCTTGTCCACTGTTGTTCCCTGGTGTCCAACATATTTCTCTATACCATTTCTCCTTAACATAAGATATGCACGAAAGTCAGTAAATGCTTGTTGGGGGAACAAAAGGATAAATGGGAGAATGGAGGACTGAAAGAACCCACCTTCAGAAGTGAAATTCTTATACTGAAATTATTTGTGATTATAAATAACACTGACAGAGTCCAACAGAGAACCTCAATAATTTACATATGTGAAACCTAGAATCTTAGACCCACAAGTTTTAGGTTACTCATTATATTAATCTACACATTAATTAATTCATTCATAAATCTGTATGCCGGGGACCTGGGTGGCTCAGTTGGTTAAGCGACTGCCTTCAGCTCAGGTCATGATCCTGGAGTCCCTGGATCAAGTCCCGCATCGGGCTCCCTGCTCGGCAGGGAGTCTGCTTTGTCCTCTGACCCTATCCCCTCTCATGTGTTCTCTCTCTCTCAAATAAATAAAATCTTTAAAAAACAAACAAAAAATAAATAAATAAATAAATAAATAAATAAATAAATAAATCTGTATGCCACATGTTTCAGTCACACTCCCTTCCATTCACTGATTCATTATTGGTCTAATCAATGCACTCAGTTAACGTTTATTGAGCACTATTCCCTCACCAAATTAGCCTACTTCTTAAATTATTCACATTCTAAATTAGACCCAAAAAAGAACAATGAAAACCTAAATTCATTTGAAAAGAAAACATAAATAAATCTGATTTCACAGTTTTTGTCAGTCCTTTGTATATTATGTAAGCCAACTATATAACAATCAAGCTACTAATCAATGTCTATCATCATTGTTTATAATAAAACATTATTATTTATATATAAAACATCCAACAAACATAGATATTCTGGGCCAGAACCAAGCACATGGAAGAAAATTTCAGGTCAAGTTTAGCAAAGGCTTTTTAATAGTGAGAAGCATGGAATACTGAATGAACTCCTTCTGGAGATATTCAAGCTCAGACTGGATGAACAGCCACATGGAGATCTAGATTAATTGTATTTATGAGTTTAAAGCCAGTAATGGCTTTCAGAAGCTAACAGAATAAGTTGATCCTTTCCTAAGAAAAAACCTATACACACACATGAAAAAACAATTCTGCCTTTAATTTCAGAGCTTATGCATTCCTTGAATTCTATTCATCAACCCTAGATTAAACTCACCTGCTCTGGAAAGATTCCAGCATTTAGTGAGAGGCTGAAATAGTTGACCTTTAAGGTCCTCGGAGCTCTGAGAGTCCATATTTCACTATGCCATACATCTTCTATCTAAAATGAGGTTCTTTATTTTCTTCATCCCCATATTAATGCTTCTAAAATTGAGATGAGCTTACTAATCAATATGTACATTTAATGCAGTGGGATTTTTATTTGTTTTCTAAAGAGCTTTTACTAAATCAATGGTACTATCTCCTAATCAATAGCAACTTTGAAGTAAAACACAGTGCATTATTTATTGGATGATGTGTTTGGCATTGCTAAAAATAAAAGTAAAAACAACGTCTTTGCCTTCAAAGAGTTCGCAATCAAAAATCTAGACCAATGTTTGTGAAATAGACTAATACCCCACCAAGTAATCAATCATTTGTGAGGTGGGCATTTTTCAGAAGAAGTAGATGTCAATACAAGGCAGAGAAAATTATTAAAACGGCTTGAGATGGAACAAGTGGTCATGAATTGAATCTATGGAAGGGCTTGGGGGCATGGGGGTGGACCTAAAACATTCTAAAATATTCAGCTCAATGGTGTGGTTGCATGATGGAAACAAAATAGTATTTAAATCTGCCAGCAATTTATTTTAGCTGTTTGAGATGAGTTATTAAAATTATCATTGAAGTTATAAAAATGATCAAATGGGGAAGGATGTAAAAAATCTGTTCACTACTCTAGGGTGAAGCTAGAAATTGTTCTTCAGGCAGGTATGCCCTTTGTTTTGAGAACATACTTTGATAAGTCTTTTACTTGCAGATATTTCAGGTGAGTATCTACCCATTTTTCTTAGAAAATCCTGAAACAGTGACATATACCAAATGCTTCAGTCCAAGCATTTTGTTTCTGAACTAAAAAAAAAAAAGTATCATACATGGGGGTCACAGTTGCCTCCCTGTAAAGTTTATAATATTTTTACTGAGTGCTACATTCTTCAATCCCCATTACAAAGAGGGACATATGGGTCTAGAATCAGTGGAGAAGACTGGGTTGGGGTCTAGAATCTATGGGGATTAACTGGCCCCTTCAAACATGGCTGCAGACCAGACTCATAGGAAAGAGATGAACATTGAGGGACTGACCTTCTTGGGGGGGGGGGGGTCACAGTAATCAACTTTACAGCAGTTATTCCCAATATTCAGTTTCACTCCTCCTCCATCTCTGTACTGTCATTCCCCATAATCCCCAGTTTCTTATAAAGTTTTGTCATGCTACAATCTGATATTAGCTCTTGCTAACTAAGTGGGGGGCCTCCATCCTTATCTGGGTCAAAGTAGATCACAGAGGGTGGTGTGGTATGAAGAAATGTTTTCAAGCTGCAAGAAGGGACTGATGGAAAAGTCCAGAGTGGTAATTGATAAGCAGCAACAAATGCAAGTGTGCAAATTCCCAAAAGAGATCCAGAAAGGAGAAGGGAGGGATCTGGACTTCCTGTACCCAAAGATAGGGTTTACTCCATTTTAGTCAACTGCTAAAAAGAAACATGACTCCTTGGAGACCTCTGGGCTTGGAGACAATAAGTGTGTTTTTGCTTTTTTTTTTTTTTTTTCTGGAGCCAGAGTCTTTAGGTTCTCAATGGCCCCCAAAATATTATGAACCATTAAACTATGTTTGAGGACAGCAAGAATTGGACAGGCAAAAGAAGAGATTTTACAGGAAAATAAGATTTTCTCTAAATACACATTTAAAATATATTAAGGAAAACATTTTGGAATGCCGGCTATGTGTTTAGTAATAGATGAGATGTAATTAGACTTTAAGACATACTATATTATGCTCCTCGGATATCATTGGCTTTTGGTTCCAATGCTCTCCCAGCAAGTCAACAGATAATGTGGCTGCCCTAGGGAGTCTATTCTTTGAGGAAGGTTGCAAAGCCCTGGGCCCCTGGCTAATTAAGAGCCATTTATCATTTTTAGACTTCTACAGCATGAAAACATGTGGAGCATTGGAAGTGGAATTCTTCCCACGAAGGTAATCAGAGATAGACATTCGAACCATGGATGAACAAAGATGTTCACCTCAGGTAACAGTGAAAAACTGAAAACAACCAAATTATCTAATATACTGGATTTTTTCCATTAAATTACAGTATCCATTTGATGAAATATAATAGTCATCAAAAAATATGTTGCATTAAAATGTTAATAGGGACTAGCACTAATAATAATGCTGTTGACAGTTCTAGATGGTTTGGTCTCCTTTTGTTTTTTGGCTTATCTGTTTCTGCGCTTTCTGGAATGGTTGTGATGTTTAATTTCTGCAGCAAGCAAAATGATAAAAGTTGTTAAAATCAAGGTAGAGGAGAATATTTATAATCATGGTAAAGCTATTCTATATTGCTAAATAAAAAAAGGAAGATATTAAAGAGTATTTGTAGGATAACACCACCTAAAATGTAGCTATATACAGAAAAATATTTAAAGATCATACAGTAAAATATTCATAGGTAATTATAATTATTATATTTTTATTCTTCTTTTGTTAAAATTTTCAAGCTTTCTCCACTGAGCATAAATTAAATTTTTTAAGTTATTAAAAATTAAGGGGTGGGGCACCTGGGTGGCTCAGATGGTTGAGCGTCTGCCTTCGGCTCAGGTCATGATCCCAGGGTCCTGGGATCGAGTCCCGCATCGTGCTCTCTGCTAGGCGGGGAGCCTGCTTCTCCCTCTGCCTCTCTCTCTCTGACTGTCATGAATAAATAAATAAAACATAAATAAATAAATAAATAAATAAATAAATAAATAAATAAATATTAAGGGGTGTTAAATTTCACCCTCAGGACATTTCTACCTTAAAAGCAGTCCTGTATTAGGATTGGGTATCCATATTTCGCTGTCCTATTTACCCTTTTGCAATGTTTCAGAAACCGCATCATTTAGGGGATGAAAGGCCTAATTTCGCTTCTATGAAAAGGTCCCTGTGCTGATGTCTCCTTTTGGTAATGTGTGTGTATGTACACATATATACACACAATGTACATACATATATAATACACACAAGGACAACTCCTACCTTGATTCTCCTAATAAGCCTCTAGGTGTTCAGCAATTTAGCAGAGAGAAGTTTCCAAATCTGTCGGTGGTATTGTCTCCAAGAGCAGCACAAGGTAAGAATAAGAGATTAGACTACATAGACTATAAGCAAAAACAACCATTGATCAAATTTGGAAAGTGGTGGCTATGGGTGTGAAATTTTACAATGATCAGCTTTAGAGACTGCATTGAGCCAGTCTCCTCCGAGGGCCACCCACTACTGCTCTATCCCAGCTCAGGGTCCTTCCCATTCCTGTTGTCCCTTCCTCAGCTGTTGTAACTCTATTACCCAGAAAAACCCACTCACTGCTTCTCTAAACTATAAGAGCCTAACCATTTTGTAAGGTGACTCAAAACAACACTAAGGGGATCAGGGGGATACTATGTAGAAAACAGACGGCACACTCCATGGGACAGATTGAGGGGAATTTAATAACGTACTTTCTACCATGTTGGAGGTGAGGTTTAGGAAAACCAACAGGACATAGCACATGTGGTAGCCAAGACTACGGGAGGGAAGCTTACAGTGAGATACCCTGTTTGTGGGACCTAAAGTTTTTTTACTTACTCACTTTATCAACTTTAGTGAAAAGAATACAGAGTGGCAAGCATGAAATCGATGATGTAAACGAATGTTTTCAAATGAGAAAAAAAAAAAAACACAGTAACTTCCAAGTGTAAACAAAGCTGATGGCTACTATAAAACTGCAAAAGCCAGGAAATCAGCATTGTTATATCAATTAACTGCTGAATGAAATGCTGTAATAATTTTTCCCTAAATTTTTGGCTGCATGTTTTTTTTTTTTAAAGATTTATTTATTTAATTATTTGAGAGAGACAGAGAGAAGGAGAGAACCAGTGGGGGAGATGGGCAGAGGGAGAGAATCTCAGACAGACTCTCCGCTGAGCAGGAACCCAGTGCAGAGCTCAACAAGGGGCTTGATCTCCTGACCATGAGAGCATGACCTGAGCTGAAGTCAAGGGCCAGGAGCTTAACCAACTGAGCCACCCAGTCGCCCCAGCTGCATGTCCTTTGATTACCTTCTCAAATGACAGTGATTTGCTTTGTAAGTTGTTATTGGTAATGACACATAAATTATCATGATTTAAATCAAAATTGAGAAAACCGGTAGGTTCCTTTTTCTTATTTACTTCAGTATCAAAACTTGTTTTAGGTAATGTCATGTAAATGTTTAGAATTATTTTGATATTATGGGAAAATGTTTACCAAGTTTCTTCTACATGTGCTCTCTACAGTATAGAAGAATTTTTCACAGACTACCATTGGCTCTATTTCAAGTTCTCCTCCAGGACCTAGTCACTTCTGCCATCAGGCTCTGCAGGACATGTCACAATTCAACCTCTGGCCATGTGTTTACTTATGGTGATGCCAGATAAACCGGTGCAGTGGATTATAGGAGTGTTTCTGGAAGCCATTCCTTTACCAGGTTAACTACTCATAACTATTCACAGAAGTGACTCTGAGCCATGTAAAAATGATATCCCACTAAATTCAAACTAAACGTAAGCCCTGGTTTCCCTTAATTAGACCCTGCATATTCCCAGGGCCACTCCACATCACCTGATGCAAAGAAAATTGCAAACAGTGGGAAGGTGAAGTAGGACGAGGAGGCAGGATTACTCAATATGAGTTGAAATAACTGTACCTCTCTTCTATTGCTGCAAAGTAAATGATCACAGACTTAGAATTTATTAGCTCACAGTCCTATAAGCCAAAAGTTCTCTGGATTCTCTGTTCAGAATATCACAAGGCTGAAATTTAAGTGTTGGGCTGAGTCCTAACCTGGAGGCTCTGGGGAGAAATCTGCTTCCAAGTTTATAATGGCTGTTAGCAGAATTTTGTACCTTGCAACAAGAGGACCAAGGTCCTTGTTTCCTTGATGACTGTCAACTGGAGGTCTTCATCACTTCCTTAAAGTTGCCTGCATGCCGGGCGCCTGAGTGGCTCAGTTGGTTAAGTGACTGCCTTCGGCTCAGGTCATGATCCTGGAGTCCCGGAATCGAGTCCCGCATCGGGCTCCCTGCTCAGCAGGGAGTCTGCTTCTCCCTCTGACCGTCCTCCCTCTCATGGTCTCTGTCTCTCATTCTCTCTGTCTCAAATAAATAAATAAAATCTTTAAAAAAAAAAAAAAGTTGCCTGCATGCCTTTTCATGGACCCCCTCCATCTTCAAGCCAGCAGTGGGTCCATCAAATCCTGCTCCTGCATTAAATCTTCCAGGCTTCTTTTTCTGCCCCCCTTGGAGAAAGCTCAACACTTGTAAGGGCTCAGATGATTAGATCACAACCACCCAGAAAATTTCCTTACCTTTTTTAAAATATTTAATTAATTAATTAATTTATTTGAGAGAGAGAGCATGAGTGGGGGAAGGGCTAAGGAAGAAGGACAAGCAGACTCCATGCTGAGCACAGAGCCCGATGTGGGGCTCGATCCCAGAACCCTGGGATCATGACCTGAACTGAAAGCAGACACTTAACCTACTGAGCCACCCAAGCACCCCAAAAATTTCCTTATCTTAACATCAATAGTGCCATATAATATAGCAATAATAGGAGCCATATTTCATCATATTCACAGGTTCCAGGGATTAAGACATGCAACTTTGGGATCATTTTTAGAATTCTGACTATTATAAGATTTTATTTTAGCAAGGTATCCAAAAACACATGACCATATTAATACATTGTTAGGGTCCCTCCCCAGGTGTGGAAGAGCTAGCAAAGACCACTGAAGCTCAAGGCTGAGTCCACCTCTGAGCTTTCTACCCCAAGGAGAAGGAGGAGTAGTCACTGGAACCCAGAGAGTGCACTTGTATGAATCAGTGCTTTAGTAGAAGAATACAGCCAACCTACAGTGACTTGGCATGCAGAGGGGCCTGAGGAATAAGTACCCCAATATCACTCTGCTAGGATCTACTGTTGGTTCCTTCCGTTTGCCAAGTCCACTGAAAATCAGAAAACAAAAGAGGACATTGATGCGGTCCATGCATCTCAGGCTCCCTGGGCCCACCGGAAGGTAGAAAAGTCAGAAAAAAGATCTGGAGGGCAAAATGAAGACACCCAGCCCATTGATGGATCTCTTTCTCTAGCCATTTAATGCCTATTGACTGATGCTATGGTGTTGGCACTCACTTGTATACCCTGCCTGCTAGTACTTGAATTACTGTGTAGGTGGATAGTGACATCCCCGCTTCTAGATGGTACATTGCATAAGAGAAGAAGGCATAACTTTTCCTTTACTTCCACAACCCGCAACACAAAGAACAACATTTAGTTGAGCTCCTTAACAGAAGGGTCTATGTGAGCTAATCATTAAATTCTTAATTGTCAGCACTGTTTGTGGCACGTAATTAAGGATATGATTTATCATCCAAACTGGGACACATTAGAAATGGATGCTATTTATAATTATACTGGGTCAAAAGATATTAGCTGAGGGTGTCCCAGACAAGGTAGGATGTATGATTGCCCAGTGCATAGTGGATGTTTGTTAAACACATTGATTAGTAAATGAATGAAAGGGTGAATGGAAGGTTTTACTAGAATATTCTATTATCTCCTTTGTGTCTCCTTGCTCTATGCAATCTACTTACATTCTATCTTCTACTCTCTTGACTTTATTATCACTTATATATCTATATTTCTGACCTCTCTCTGGAGATCTAGACTGGAATTTCTTAAGGATCAAAATATATTCAAATCCAACATGTCTACAACTGAGGCTAATACTTTCTACTTATTTATGCCTTACCCTGTCTTTCCCATCTTTGTAAATAACACCATCAACTCTCAGTCCCCAAAGTGATACTGCACAACCCAGTTCCTTCTCCCAGCAACTCCCATTCAATCAGTTGTCACATTTTCTAAATTTTTTCTCTTCCAATTCATTTCTGTCTATTCCATTCTCTCCTGCATCACTGTCTACAACCCTGTCCAGGTCTCTATCAGATTTCTATTGTGCTACTTAGTACTGGTCTCCCACTTCCAATCTCTCACTTTTTCAGCCTAATTGTGACTCCATCTCTAGAATTGTCTACCCACAATACAAATGGGATTATATCACAAAGCTTTTTTTGATGGAAGGAATACTTGTAAAATATAACCAAGCCTCCTTGGATTGACATTCAAAGATTCCCATAATCTGGCTCAATCCTATCTTGCCAGCTTCATCCAACACTACTCTCCTGCAGATATTCTATGTCACTAGACTTTGCCTAATGTGCATTCACGCTTTAGGGCATCTCCAACCACAAGGGATTCCTAACTTTCTTTTTAATGGTGTATAGGTACTGATTTCTAGTGTTTGCCCATTTCCATTGTATAAGTACTCTTACTATGGCCAATTTCAAGTTACCGATTGAGTGTCACTGACTACAGGAAAGGGAAGGGATGTGCACATTCTGTTGCCCTGAGTCAGCTTCAACACATCACTACTCCTTTTGTCTGCTTCTAGAAATCCTACACATCCTCCAAGGGTCAGGTCAAGTGACTGCATCTTCTAGAAGATCCCTATGTCTTTACCCTCAGTTCCTAACTCTGGCCCTCTTGACTCGACTTGGACCCATTGATAGTACATTTTTTTATTCTACCTTAAAGCCTGGAAAGCAAGTGGGCTGACAATAAATCTCATCTATAATGCATGAGTGAATGCTTACTGATACATTGTATTTTACATTTCTCAAGTCAATATTCTTCATAAGCAGCAGCTGTGCTTTAGATTCAGGACTCTTTAGCTATTTAGTATGGTTGTGCTTTTATTACTCCATGAAGAAATCCTAAGACACAACATCAACAGCATTTGTTTCTTTCATTTGGTGTAAAAGAGTCAAGGGGCCATGAGATACCATGAAGACAAAGAACTTGGCTTTCAGAATCATGGGATCCTACTGACTCAGTAACTTAGAATCACAGGAGTGAGCAAAATGATCTTGAACCCAGCTCATAAAAATAGCTTTCCCTTTTGCCATACCTTTCCTGGCATCAAGGGGCATGAGTGAAGCAGACATGTGTATTACTTTTGCTCCCATGATTCCTGGGCATAATTAGGTAATTTTTATGGTTAAGGTGAGACAGGGAACCTGAAGGACTCCATAAAAATCTGTGTTTTGCTCCTTTTCCTGCTTCTATTCTTTTTTTTTTTTTTTTTCGTGCTTCTATTCTTGCTAGGACCTGCACCCCCACCCCACTTTACACATGCCTTGTAATGCAAATAGCATATGTCCTCCTTAAAAAGGATAAGGAGTTAATGACTTCTCTAAAATAGATAACAAAGAAAGGACCAGGTGAGAACGATTGGAGGAAGCTATCATATGCATATTCCAGACCACTAGCGCTAGACATCTCAGCACCAAGACTCCTGGCTTCAGGGAATGAGTGACTTGTGATGGATACCTGGCCCCTGTCCTTTTTCTGACCAGTTCCTGGACGCCTGAGAGGACACTTGCACCAGACCACAATCATCAGTAAAAACACAAGACCCTGGGGGTGCTTGGGTGGTTCAGTCCGTTAAGGGTCTGACTCTTGATTTTGCCTTAGGTCATGATCTCAGGGTTGTGAGATGGAGCCCCACATTGGGCTCCGCACTGGGTGTGGAGCCTGCTGAAGATTCTCTCTCTCCCTCTCCCTCTGCAACCCCTCTAAAAAAAAAATTTTTTTTAAAAAGACCCCAAGCAAAGATGAGACTCATGCTCCTTCTTTCTGAGTCTCCCAGATGCTCCATCTGTATCTCTTTCTCTATGTCTTCCGTAGACTCTGCTTTCACCTCCTGCGGGGTTCCCTTTGAGTTCCCTCCTGCATGAAGCCAAGGACCCTGCTGTCTGGTCCTACAGGACCCCCTCTGGGTCCTCTGACCCAGCCTACCTGCCTCAAAGGTGCAGGTACTATCTGCAGTTTTTAAAACTATTTTTTTTCTCAATATCCTCTTTATCATTTTGGCTGTCTTTAGCCATGTGTTAGATAACTTTGTTTTGGCCACATAACTATTCCCTTTCTCCATTCAGTGGCTCCTTTAAAATCAACCTTCAGAAACCGAGTGGAGCTATCAGACGTCATCATAAAGCCTCCCTCTTCACTCAATGAGTTATATGTATATAGGATGGTCATCTTAATCCCATGGAGAGAAGCAGGACACATGGGGAGAAAAATCTCTTATTGGATCAAATAATGCTTCAAGTGGGGATAAAATAGAGTTTTGTTTTGTTTTTTTTATCAGTATTTTCCTGCCTTCACACCACTTTAAGCTAGTTGCAGGATAAGCTGGTTGCAGGTTCCTCTGAATAGACAGAAAGGCATCTTCCTCTAATATTCCTGATGAAGGTTTATTTTCCTGTGCCACGAGTGCCCTCAGTGTGCCGCCTGCCCCTGTTATTGAACTGTTGTCAAAAATAAATGGCTCCAAATCACGACTGCTTTGAAATCAAAATCATTTTTGGCAGACACCCTCCAACACCTCACAACGTTGAGCTGGCTCCATGCTAACAATTCCAAAAGCAGATCGATTCATTTGATTATTTTATTACATCTCACTGGTTTATCTCGGAGAGTTCACCATGGTGTCAAAGTTTTAAAGTTTGCCGTTATTAAAATGTGGAGGTATTTTTTTTTTTTTATATATCAAAATTTTTATATCAAAATTTTATTTTATTTTATTTTTTTTTTAATTTTTTTATTCTTATGTTAATCCCCTTACATTACAACATTAGTTTTAGATGAAGTGTTCCATGATTCATTGTTTGTGCACAACACCCAGTGCTCCATGCAGAATGTGCCCTCCTCAATACCCACCACCAGGCTAACCCATCCTCCCACCCCCCTCCCCTCTACAACCCTCAGTTTGTTTTTCAGAGTCCATCGTCTCTCATGGTTCGTCTACCCCTCCGATTTACCCCGCTTCATTCTTCCCCTCCCGCTACCTTCTTCTTCTTCTTCTTCTTTTTTTTTTTTCTTAACATATATTGCATTATTTGTTTCAGAGGTACAGATCTGAGATTCAACAGTCTTGCACAATTCACAGCGCTTACCAGAGCACATACACTCCCCAGTGTCTATCACCCAGTCCCCCCATCCCTCCCACCCCACCCCCCTACTCCAACAACACTCAGTTTGTTTCCTGCGATTAAGAATTCCTCATATCAGTGAGATCATATGATACATGTCTTTCTCTGTTTGACTTATTTCACTCAACATAATACCCTCCAGTTCCATCCACGTCGTTGCAAATGGCAAGATCTCATTCCTTTTGATGGCTGCATAATATTCCATTGTATATATATACCACATCTTCTTTATCCATTCATCTGTCGATGGACATCTTGGCTCTTTCCACAGTTTGGCTATTGTGGACATTGCTGCTATAAACATCGGGGTGCACGTACCCCTTCGGATCCCTACATTTGTATCTTTGGGGTAAATACCCAGTAGTGCAATTGCTGGATCATATGGTAGCTCTATTTTCAACTTTTTGAGGAACCTAAAATGTGGAGGTATTTTTAAGTGATCATGCTGGATAATGGGAAATACCTCCTGGAAAAATATTCTAGGCCAGTGGAAGGAAGAAAGGAAAGTAGGAAGGAAGGAAGGTGGGAGGGAGGGAGGGAGGGAGGGAGGAACAAAGGAAGGACTGAGGAAAAAATAGTAACAAAAAATGAAAGAACAAAAAAAGATACTATCTACATGCCTGTCTCCTTATTAGATTTAGAGATTGTGTCTCATTCGTTAGAAGGCTGGACACACAGTAGATGCTTACTAGTATTGTTAATATACTCCTTTAACCATTCTTTCCCCTGGGTCTTTTATCCCAAGGTTACTCCTGACAGAAGGACTAATTCTTAGATTTACATACCCAACCATTAGTCCTTAGGGCTTTGACACTGACCCAGCCATTGTTGCTTGATTCTATTCAAGCAAAAATGCAATTTGCATTTGTTAAATGTTTCCCATGTCCCAGGAATTTCTCTGTATCTCTTATGTGGCACATCATTTAATCTCCACAACCATCTTTTAAAGTATCATTATTTCTATCTCACAGATGAGAAACCTAATATCAAGGCAGTTCAGAAAGTCCCCCCACCCCAAAAAAATGAGAAAGTTTCCAAACATCACATCAGTAAGTAGTGGAATCAGAATTTCAACTCAGGGGGTGCCTGTGTGGCTCAGTTGGCTAAGCATCTGCCTTTGGCTCAGGTCATGATCTCAGGGCCCTGGGATTAAGTCCCACATCGGGCTCCCTGCTTAGCAGGGAGCCTGCTTCTCCCTGTCCCTCTGCCCCTTCCCCGCCTGCTCGTGCTCTCTCTCTCTCTCTTTCTCAAATAAATAAGTAAAATATTAAAAAAAAAGTTTTCAACTCACAACTAAGCCCCCTACACACTATTTTGTAGGTAATACTTCAATATCTTACAATGTACAGTGTTTGATATTTACCAAAAATAAAATTCTGAAGCATTAATTTTCTAGTGTCTTAGAGTTACCCTCTGAGTCTGGAAGAGTGAAGAAGACTAAACCGAAGCCAGGACAGAGTGACTTAATGTAAGTTCAGTTCAGTTCATATTGGATCAGCGCATTAACCGAGATAGGACAATGAGGGCTTAGGAATGTAGGATTTGGTTTCAGACATATCTGGTTTGAGGCCCTTCACCACCAATTTATTCATTCAGTAGGTATTTACTGAGCAACTCCTATGTGCTGGTTCTGGTCTGAGTGCTGGAAACTGAACAAAAGCTGAGAAGATCCTGCTTTAGTGGAGGATGCATTCTATTTGGGGAAGATAAATGATAGCTGGATGGATAAGAGATAAAATAGATTAGGTCATATCAAATAGTGAGAGAAATGATGAAAGAATAAAGGGAAGTCATGTGACAGAGTGAAAGGGGAGATGACCTTGAATAATGTGATCAAGGAGGGCCTCTATGACGAGATGACAGCTGAGCTGAATCTTGCGTGATGGAAGCAGCCAGACACATAAAGACCTGAAGGAAGAGAAGATCAAACAGAGGGAACAGCATGTGCAAAGGCTTTGAAGGGGGAATGAACCTGAACGTCTGAGGAACAACCCCTTACTGGTTGATTTCCTTTGGGCAAATTAATACATTTCTCTGGGCCTTATTTTTTTCCTCACTCCTGGAAATGACAATAACACTTCCTTTACAGGACCTGGCAAATGGTAAGCACTCAGTAAATGCTGAAAAAAATGACATTGACTCCACTCTTTGTTCATTTCGCCCATTGCTCAGCATCATGTCTAAACAGGCCATCTGGGCAATTTTCCATTCCCGGGGTTATTCCTCCCTTCTACAAATTAAAAAAATAAACAAACAAAAAATCCAAGTTGCATTTACTTAAAGGCCTTACTCAAAGCAGTTGTCCAGGTGCAAAGTCAAGCTCAGCCAGGGCATCTGGGTTTGCCTCTCTGTCCTTGATCTGACAGTCTGGATTTGCTCCCTGAATATTTGCTGTCTTAACATGCCTCTCTCCAGATGCAGGGCATTAATTCTGAATCAGCTCCCCCCACTTCCTGTCAGAGGTTGTCATTTGCAGAGCGGGTGATGAAAGGACTGAATGATAGATGGCAGTCCCTTCAGAGCCCATCAGCTTCATTCTCAAAGCAGGAACTGAAAAATGTGAGGCTGGTGCCAGGCCACAGGGCTCAGGGAGGAAGAGTAAGTGCCTCTCCCAAAGGGTGAGATAATGAGAATCCTCTGGTCAGTATCACATTGCAGTCTAAGTAGGACACAATAATCCTGATTACAACGCTTATAACAATAGGCTGTATCCATTGAGTACCTACCTACTCAACAGCCCTAGCCCATCAATAAAACTTTTTTTGTTTCCTCCTCCATCCACTCAGGAGCTATTTACTAAGCACCAAGCGTGTGCCAACAATGCTACAAGGTTCCCAGATTAGAGAAATGAACGAGACAACGCCCTTACCTTGATGAGACTTACATTTAAAAGAGGGACACGGATAACAAACAAGCAAATAATATACTATGATGCCAAGTGGTAAAGGCTTGGAAGGAAAAGAAGGCAGAGAAAGTGATTAGGTGGTACAGAAACAGAAGAGGTACCTTTGGATTGGATGGGTGGTCAGGGAAGGCATCCAAGAAGGGGAACTTTGAGCAGAGATACTTGAGTACAGTGGCAGTCCAGCCACGGAAGTGTCTGCCGCAGAGTTCCAGAGAGGTCTGGGAGGAACCAAGAGCTCTGTAGCGGAGGAAAGGGGGGATGTGCTGCTCAAAACACTAGAGCCTCAGTCATCTCCTACCTGGGTCTCCTACCTGGAGAGCATTCCTGCCCTATGACAGGTTTCTCAACCTTAGCACTATTGACATTTGGGGTGGGATAAGTCTTTGTGGGGTGGGTTGTCCTGTGTGTTGTAAGGTACTTGGCAGCATCTCTGATCACCCATTAGATGCCAGTAGCTCCTGCTCGCTTGCCACAACCAAGGTCCTCTTTCCCAGCACCTTGCCTGCCCTCTGCATCATTTCTCTGATTCTTGGCAGGTGCTCTTAGCTCTAGGTCAGGTACTTCAGATCGACCTCGTAGTTATGTACAGAGTCCTTGAGTCTGTTTTCACAAGCCCTCTGGTGATGCCAGAGTCTGATGCCACCAAAGTTTTAGCGCTAACTTGACAGGTAATGGCAGAAACCTGTACAATGTTACCTGATATAATTCTCTAAGAGAAATTCCCTGAGGTTGGATATTATCACTATCCCCATTTTATAGATTTGGAGTGAGACTCAGAAACATTATTTCACCTAAGGTCAACAGAGTAAGCAAGCAGAAAAGCGGAGATTTCAATGCTAGAATGTCTGATTTCAAAATCCACCTTCCTCCCCCTAGAACACATTTATTCCGGTGGGAGCTCCCAAATAATTGATGTTAAATACCTTTAGAGAACAAATAAAAACCACTGATGACCATAAAACAGTGTTATTACCAGCAAAAGTCATAACCATCATCATAAGGAATACTTCTTGGCATATTTCTGTTGTGTCCAGTCCTGAGGACAGTGACATCATGCTCTATGGCTTTTCAGAGACCCAAAAGTTTAATCCACCTCCCAGAAGCCCTGACTTCCTCCCCGTGAGTCACTGGGCACAGAGGAGACCAGGTACGTGGGTGTAATAACACACACACAGCACAGCAGGCTTGCTTGCACGTGCGCCTCCCTACTGGGAGTGAAATGAAAATAGAAATGGAAAGCAAAACGCCTTCCCTTGCTGCCTGTGTCTCCCTGTCACCTGTCATAAGTCTTCGAGACCAGAGTTCTGTGGGCAAATGAGATTCTCCCAATCCATCACATGTGGCTTTTGGAACACTGGTCTAATGTCTAGCAGCACTCTTTCTGCAAATGCTTTGTGTCATGCGTGGATATTAGCATCAGCCACCCAAGTCTGTGTTGGAGGAAGAAAAATACAAAGAAAAGCAGAAAAAGTAAGATAACTGGCTATTTATATCTGCTCTGTCGGAAGTGGTGACAGGTATAATTACTGAGTAGAAATTACAGGGCTGATTCCAGTTGCGTTCCTCCCGCTGTTTTGGGGAAGATAAAAGATTGAAAGTGTTCCTGACATCTCTTCAAAGAGAGGATGGTCTGGCATTCACTTCCATTTATTTTGAGATTGATTAAAAGCAATTTCCTGTTGTTCATCGTTGAACCAAGGGCCTTTCCTGGTCCGCTAGATTCAGTTAAACCTCTTTAAGGGGACAACCCCTTGTTGAGTGCTACAGTCTTTCCATCAGCTCCCTGCCCAGGTCTAGTCCTGTGCTCCAGGGTCCTTCATGTCGAGAGAAAAACAAGCTACTGAATTAATGCACATAAAGATGTGACTGATGTAATTGACAATAATCCCAGGGGTATTTGCCGTAAAAGAACGTAAGGCAAAATCCTGTGATATTAGAACAGAAGGGGCCTAAAAATCCTCTAACTCGGTGGTTTCTAAACAAAATCAATAAACAGGAGCCCCCTTAGATACATAACTTTTCCTAGAATCCACTCAGGCGTAAGGAGCTAGGCTCTCTGGAGCTCAGACACAGGAATTTATAATTTTATAAAGCTCCCACGTCGTTTTGGTTTAGACAGGTTTAAGAACCACTGATCTGCCCCAAACACCTTAATTTATATGGGTAAGAAATGAATGGAAAAGGGGAACACAGGGTGTGGCAGAGTGAGGCACTTGGCTAAAAGTTTTAAAACCTCAACAATCAAGATGAATAATAATTTAATGCAGTATTTTTCAAAATCAGAAGTAATGCCAATAATCCATGGTAAATAAAACATTAGTTTTCAGTGAAGACGGGATCAATACTACTGATGTATCCTTTGGGTTCAGGTTTTCATATGGCTTAGCATGAGCCATTTTTGAAAATATTACTTTAAAATATCATTTATCTTGATTACTGAACTTTTTGATGCCACTTTACATTTTACACCCAAGGGGAATGCCCTGCTCACCTCACCTTAGATTTTGGCAAATACTGAAACTTGATGGTTGTGAGTTCATATACAATCTGTAGAAGTCAGTTTTTTGGCCAGTGTTGGTTTCTGTGGATACATTTTGCTTTGTTTCTTTTCTTCTTTTTTTTTTAAATCAAATTATCTACCACCATTTTAAAGTAGGAAGATTTAACATTTTAAAAAATTACATTTTATTGTGAAAAATCAGAGTTGTCTGTTTATTTGTTTTTTAACAGACCAATTCTCCTCATGACATCGATTGGCAAGCACTAGGTGGTTGCTGCCCCCTTTCAGATGAGGCAAGGACCACTGGCCACAGTCAACGGCGATAGATATCACTTCATTTCTTTATGTGTCCTGACTGATCTCTGTGGGCATTGGATTTTTGTGATCCCCAGTATAGCAGAGGACCACATAAAGAAACAGTGGCAAGATACTGTGTAACCCAGTTTACTCCTTTATTCGGTAGATACCAACAGTTACACTGTGTTTCAATGGGGCAGACACTAGCTAGGCAAGAGCTCTCTGAGAAGGACCACAGCCCCGGCCTGGTTCCTTCCTCTCTGCTCTTAGCCCCACTTGCAAGCTCAGTCTTGCCCCAGGCTCTGGGACCTATATTTTCAAGTGGGGAAATTAAAGATATATAAGTAAGGCAGATATTTGGCCAATTCTGCTTCAGGCTGGTTTCTTTCCTTAAATGACTTCTACCTAAAACTTTCCCACTCAGCCTTTTCATTTTCTGGCAGAGAAGACCCAGATTTGACCCTTCTCCTAGATTCTTGAGTCCCTGCCCTTCCTCCTGTGCCTGAGACCTCAGTACGCCAGGCACTGTGTATTCCTGTCATTGTGGAGATGGCAGGTTTGGCCCTGTCCCTATACGCTGTTGACAAATACTTACGGAGTGTTTCTGGTGGGCAAGACACTGGTGCCACAATAATTTACAACATGGACAGAATCGCTACCTTCATGGAGCTTTTAATCTAGTAGAGGCCACAATGAATACACAGACCCCTCACCATAGTGACGTTCACTACATTTTCCAACAATCTCTCTTACCAATTTCCTCAAGGTTACAAACTCAGATGCTAAAAGGAGCATAGCATTGCAAAAATTAATGAAGGAGATTCCATAAAAATGAAAGGAGGTATTAGGCACTGTGGAGAAAATCAAGAGTACTTTCCCTATTTGATGGTATTCAAATTCATATTTTTAAAAAAAATGTGTGGAGGCTGAGCAAAACACATTTGCTGATGGAATTTTGCAAACCTGTGTGCAACCCCTGCCTAGAGCTTACCAGACTCCTTCCTGCCACTTTGCTGTGCTTCCTCTGACCCTTGTCTGCTGGTTCTGCTGATCTTTCCCCAGAGCTCACATCTGGTCTTTCCCCAAGCAAATCACCTATCCCAATTCTAGGTAGGCAGCCCTAGATGTGGCCATAGACCAAGTCTCCAAGCTAAACTAACTAACCAACCCCATTTACCTGTCAGTGTCCTTAAACTGTTTTTGGTCACGGATCCCTGTGGCAAGGTAATGAAGTCTATGGGCCCATTCTCAGTATAATGTTTTTAACACCTAAATTAAAATACATATGATTATACTGCATGATATATATGAAACACAGATTTAAAATATTAAAAATGACACATTTAAAAATAGTATATATATTCCTACAATGATGCATTCAAGGATGAGCTCTGGCAGGATGTCTAGCACTACTGTAATTTCAAAAGGAGAAGAGAAAATATTAAGGTATCTACAATAACTACAATACGCTATGAAAAATGTGATTTCTATGGATGACAAAGTCACAGGTACTGCCAATCCTACTGTGGTCTGTTGTGTATTTACAATGAAGGAAATCTCAATTACAATAGGGATTAGTGAAAAGAAAGCTATAATATTTCTGCCATCCAAATTCATGAGGGCCTAGAATTCTATGTGAGGACCCTTTTGGGATCCATGGAAAAGAAACTTTGACCTGGAACAACACTTCCCAAAGAGCAGTGTGAGGCACTGCGGGTCTTCAGGGTACCTCTAATGTCAGGAACACGGAAAATGCTAACTTCATTTTGCATTGAATTAGACTAGAAGTGCCCGATGGGATGTTAAATGAGGTGGCCATAGCATCCTCAAACACTGCTGGTAGGAGTGTAAATTGGTACAATGTGATCATTAGGCTATGCGTTTCAAAAGCCTTGGAAAAGTGCAAATGCCCTTTGACCCAGCAATTCTGCTTCTCAAAGGCATCCTAAGGAATGAATGAGACACATGTACAAAGCTCTAAGCACAAGGATCTTCCTGCCCAGCTGTGCAAGAAATAATATACATCCAATAGAAAATGATACAGATCCATGATTACTGACATGAAAAAATGACAAACACAAAGTAAAAGCAGCATGGGCATATAAAAATAATTGCATATGCATGTATTCACACAGAAAAAAGCTTGGAAAGATATATACTAATTCTCTCAGTGGTGATTTCTGGCAACTCAATATTGATTTTGCATACTCATGCCCTTTTCTCCCCCGACAGTGTATTACAGGATAATGTATCATTGATGTAAATAAACAGCAATAAAGGAAGGAGACAGAAATGTCGCCATGTAGAGAAACTATTTATTCCGTTTAGGGAGATATTTCCTGGGGAGAATTTCTGTGTTTACATATTCTTACTCATTCAAAAACCAGGTGACAATCATTTTTGTAGATACTAAGAATACAAAATTGAACAAGGCAACAAGGTGCCTTATCTTATGGAATTTACTTTCTACTGCAGAAAGCAGAAAATTATCCAACCAACAAATGCATAAACAATGTATTGGGCAGAGATAAGTGCTTTGAAAAAAAATAATAAAATAGTTGGAAGAACTAAGGAAGAGATGAGGCAAGGGAGACTTCCTAGGTAGAGGGTCAGGCCTTTCCATGGCAATAACGTTTAAGTAGAAAGACAGCAAGAACCAGCCTGCTCTAGATGTGGACGAGGAAAGAGCATTCCCTCTATGCACAGGGAAAAGCGAATGCAAGGCTTCAGGGCTTGGCATAGTTGGCAACAAGAAAGATGAGTTTCTGGGATACAGTGGGAGAGGACAAAAGTGGCACTGGACAACATTGGGCCAAATCATTTAGGGTCTTGAGGCCCTGGTAAAGTGTTTGAAGGTTATTCTAAGTGCATGGTAGATAGAATTATTAGTCACAATTCTTTGTTCCGTATACAAGTATTGCAAATTTGCACCCTTGACACAACCTCACGGTGAAAGGACTCTACTTCCCACCCCTTGGTTTGGCCACATGACTTGCTTTGGCCGGTGGCCTGTTGGCAGACATGACACAAGCAGGACCTTGAAATGTGCTTGTGCATTTAGATTTGCCCTTGGGCTTCGGCCATCGCCATAAGAAGAATACACCTGGTGTAAGCCTGCTGGCCCCCAAAAGAATGGGAGACACGAGGAGCAAGCCTGAACCAAATCTGCAGCTTGGAGCCAAGTCCAGCTCAGTCAAACTGAGATCCACGGAGCAATCCATCCAACTCAGAGACATGAGAATGAGAAAAAATGGCTGTTCCAAGTCACTGAACTTCAGTGGTTTAGTGGTCTGTTATGAAACATTATTGTGGCGATACTAATAAAAGGAACAAAGGGAAGGAAGGCACTGAAGACTATTAAGCAGAGGACTGGCAGGACTGATTTATACTGTAAAAATTATTTTGGCTGCTGTGTGGAGGGTGGATTGAAGAGGTAAGGGTAGAAATAGGAAGACCAACTGGGGCCTGATATGTTTGTTTTGGTGAGAGACGATGATGGTATCATTTATTGCAATGACAATGAGCAGGGATGGAGAAAGTCTAGGATAGCAGGAGAGGGTTTAAATCAACACAGGTGTTCAGTTAGCCAACATAGAGTACATAATGAAAAAAAATGTGCTGGAAAGAACTGTTAAGTCCAAAATAAATAAATAAATAAATAAATAAATAAATAATCAATCAACACAGGTGAAGTTTCAAAACCCTAAATAGCAAATAGCTTCTAGGTGGAGGAAGAAGTCAGGGTACACATAGAAGTCTGGGAGTAACTCACTCAAAGTGAGGATTTAGGATGGGTGATTTGTCCTGGGAAGTGGTGTTCCACCTGGAGCAAGATCACCCCTCTAGAGCTTTGTTTTAGCCTTGTTGTTTGCTTTCACTTAAAATATGATTTCTCAGAGAGTTCAGACATTTCTTTCATAATCCCATATCCCTCATATCTCTCTCTGAGCACAGCTTCCCAACAACCTTGTTAGAAAGAAGTTGATCTGAGGGAAGAGGATACCATTACTGGTGGTCTGAGGAGTGAGAAGGCACACGCAGCTTGGAACTCTTGTTTTTTGTTTTTTGGGTTTTTTTTTTTTAAGATTTATTTATTTTATTTTAGACAGAGAGAGACAGAGAGTGGGGGGAGAGGGGCAGAAGGAGAGGGAGAGAATCCCAAACAGACTCCCTGCTGAGCATGGAGCCTGATGCAGGGTTTGATCCCATGACCCTGAGATCATGACCTGAGCCAAAACCAAGGTTGGACACTTAACCAGTTGAGCCACCCAGGCGCCCCACACCTTGGAACTCTTAAAGTTATTACTCCAACCTCCCATATAACAAAGCAACTTTTCCCCAAAATACCACCCACAGAGCACAGTTTCTACAAGACATGAAGAACATTATTTGGAAATAACAAGGCTCTCTTCCTTTTGTCACAGAGCATCTCACAATCCTCACATTCTGCACAATGTACTGTGGGAAATGTAAACCACAAGACCTTTTCTCATTACCCACCACACTCAATGAAATTGAGTCACTCAATAAAATCAACTCTTGTTGACAGGCAGTCACTATTAGGTTGAAGACCTAACCTTATTAGAGAGCCTCCTCTCAGAAATGTCTAGTTGCAAGTCCCTTCCCCTGGAACTGAGATAACCTCCTTGAAGTTTTCACTCATTGACAGTGGTGCTTTCCGTGGAGGAATACAGAACTAAGCCCCTTCATTATCCATGGGAGATGCCGCTACATTTGAATGGAGTCTTGGGTCCACCCTCCTTCTAAAGTCTCCTCTGCTGAGAGTTGAACTTTGGCATTATCTTCAGTCATTTCTCACATACCCAGCCTCTGACAGGCCTGCATCAGAGAGCCCATATCTCTTGCATTGTCTTATCTTTCATTGTTTACATGCCTCAGGTCCCAAATATCACAAGAACAGGTATTATTAATTATACTTTCATCTACACTCTACCATGTCTAGATAATGCCCTCCACATAGGATGATGTGGATGAACATTGATGAATCGAATTAACATATCTGAAGACAGCTATTATGTTGTTTCTAAGTCTGTTCATTTCCAGTTCACTCAACCTAGGTTCTTTAGAGAAAGTTCACATTATAGAACTGAAACTAAGCTGATATTTCACTTTGATGAGATGTAAGAACTCGAATGGAAATCCTAAAAGCTTAGCACATTGCATAAGTCCCTGAAAAAGGGACTGGGGGTGGAGATCCGGGAAATACTCTGTTCTTTCAATTTCTCTCTTCTCTTTGGTTCTACTGGAAATCATGTTGGTTTGTTACCTAGCAACACAGAGCTTATCACTGGGCAATTTACAACCATTTCTCATTTGTCATCATTTGTCTAATCAGATCTGATCATAAATAAAATCTGCACACAATCAACTGACTTCTGTTTGTAATTAGAATCTATCTCCATCAGGGGAAGTACGCTAATAGTTTTGCACCTTGCACGTGTTGATTTATTTGTGCCTTTTTGTCATTTTCTAACATGCTACCCCTCACCATCTTACATGATTCAATCTGTCTTGATTCCCTTCAGCAAAATTCCATCTTTTGCTGTGAGTTGCTATCAATCCAGGTGTCTTTGGATGAAATTTGTAGGTCATCTCTGCTCATTTATTCTGAGCATATCATCTGTGCAAGGTGACTTAATTTTGCAATATACTCCTTATGTTTAACACAGCTTCTTGCTCCTTTCTATCATACCAACTAGCTTTGCCTACTTAAGTCAATGCCACAAACATTTCTTATTATGAATTGTAGTGGGCATGAATTTTTTTGTGTGTCTGGCATTACTCTCTTTTTTATCTGTTAACAGCAATTCCTTTCCTTTGGGGATTCCAACCCTCAAGTGACGATTTGGGCTGCAGAGTTGAATACTGTATAACTTTGGTCATAGAAATAGGTGCTTAAAAAAGGAAAAAAAATACTAGCTCTTACACCCCCATTCCCTGGTCACAGTGCTTGGCCCAGGATTGGTCCATGACACAAGCCAGACCAATCTTTTGGGAACTCTCCAAGTGAAGCTGATAGAAAGAGTCCTTTTTCCTCTTACTTCTCTAAAACAAAATAGTAGCCCAGTGTTTCCTATGGACATTTGCCTTCCATGTGGAGAAGGTCCATCTACCGAGAATAGAGAATCACAAAGAGGAGAGCCTGAGGGTTACAGGGGTAGGCAATTGAAACAGAAATAGAAAGAGAAAGGGGAGAAAGAAGAGCGCAGGAGGGAGGCAAAGAGAGAGAGAGAAAGACTATAAGAGATAGCAATGTTGATAGCATTCGAGTCCCTGGTTCTAGTTGTTATGGCTGCAGAGTCACCCTGACATCTTTGATCATGTGAGCTCTCCCAGGACCAGCATCCTCCCCATGAAGCCGTACTCAAGTTGGGTTTCTCTCAATTGCAACCCATCTAATTGACTTACACAACTATATGATTCATAATCCCACAAAATTGGAAAGTACTTAGTTTAAAATGTTTTTTCACATTCATCACTTGTTGTATCCTAACAATGCTGGAATCCTTGGAAACAGTTAATGGAGAGTGCATTGTACCCATTTTACAGAGGAGAGAGCAGAGTTTCCCCCAAGATGACTCGTTATTTGGCTATACAGCTAGGTAAGGAGAGGACGAGTGACTCTCAGTCCCATGTTCTGCACAACAACCTCCCCATACCACATCACACCTGGCAGCCACAGAGCAGAGTAAAAACAGCCATGGAACTACAGAGAAACATGTGGTACAGTAACTGGCTTGGCACTCCAGAAACTCATCTGAATAGACAGATAAGATAGATTCAGATACAATGGCAACTGAAAACACAAAGACCAGCTTCATGGAGACAGAACCAAAGCAGCCCTGCGTTGGGGTCAGTAGGAACAAAGGGGTTCAGATAAGAAGGAGAGTAAGAGGACACTCCAGGTGCCAGAAACAATGTGAGCAAAGGTACAGAAGCAGGAGTAGACACGATGTGTTGTAAGGAACACACAGAACACATCTGGCCGGAGGGGAGGGTGTTTGTTGATTTTACCTTCTAAACACAGCTTGGACCTTTCTAGTTCTCCCCTCCTCCACTGCCACCATTCTGATCCTTTCCTCTGTCACCTGGATTATTGAACTAGCCCCTAACTATTCTCCCCATATCCTTTTTTTGCATTGCTATCCATTCTCCACATTGCAGCACAGAGTGATCACTGAAAACAATGTATCCGATCAGGTCACTCTCCCATGTAAAACTAAGCAACAGCCTACAAGGTGCAGACCTCATCCTTCACATGGGCCACTAGATGTCATAGCCCTTCTAGCCTCAGAAGACACTTTGCTGTGCCTCCTTCCCAAACACTCCAGCCACAAAGAAGTTCTCATTGTTACAACCCATCCTCCTCTCTCTGGTGGTAGGACATTTACACTTGCTGGTTTCTGCCTAGAATGTTGTTCTCTCTCTCTCTTTCTCTCTCTTTATCCTTCATTCTTCCTTCCTTCACTTATTCAAAGAATAATAATTGAGTGTACCTTATGCACCAGAGAGGCAGGTTTAGGATAGCCACTAAGAATACAGATTATGGAACCAGACTTCTGCACTGAAACTTAATTCTGGGGGCGCCTGGGTGGCTCAGTCGGTTGGGTGTCTGCCTTCGGCTCAGGTCGTGATCCAGGGGTCCTGGGATCGAGTCCCGCATCGGGCTCTCTGCTTGGCAGGGAGTCTGCTTCTCCCTCTCCCTGCAGCTCCCCCTGCTTGTGCTCTTTCCCTCTCTCTCTCTGTCAAATAAATAAATAAAATCTTTTTTTTTTAATAAATAAAATCTTAAAAAAAAAAAGAAACTTAATTCTGATACTTACCACCTGGGTGACCTTTAGCAAGTGACTCAAATTCTCTGTCTCCATTTTATCATAATTGTAACTACCTTGTGTGGTTGAGGATTAAATGAGCAGATCACGAGTCATATATCAATGTCTAACATAGGAAGGACTATATGGGTATTTGCACTAATAATGATTGCAGCCCAACTCGACTAACTTTCAGGGTGTCAGAGAAGATGTGATGACCACAGAGAAGGTTTTTCTAAGCCCAAGGATTGAGCCCGTCTCTGAACTTGCTCTGTTCTTCCCTTCATCATATTCAGCTATTTTAATCCACTTTCTTTGTTGGATTATAAATCCTAAGAAGGCAAGGATCACATCTATTTTGTTTGTCATCTTAAGGAAAGGTTCTAGTACAATGGTTCAGGGTAGGAGTTAAATGATTATTTATTTTTAAGAAAATCAAGGTCACAATGGTGATTGCTGTGAAAGGAAAAATGAATTGGGATTTCAATTGTATGCAGTGGGGAAATGATCTGTGCTCTTCTCAGGTTGGAAAAGATACAGGGACTACTTCCCTTTAGGGAGTGTTATATCCACAGCCCCTGTATCGTAAGTGATCTTGCCAGCCCTAGTTATCACCTGAATTGGCAATGACCTGAACAGCTTCTGAGAGGTTTGCCTCGCCTGTCGGGGACATCCTGGGTCGACCGGTGACTCATGATAATAGAAGGGATGTGACAGTGCTTCCACGGACACCAAGACCTTAAAAGGTATTACAAAAGAGATATGAAAACCAGGCCAAAGCATGAGGGCCTATGCTCACAGGAAGGGCCGGGCAGGTTTTTAAATGTCAGAACAAAGGATTATCACTGTTTCCAGACAAAGGGTGCAGCAGCCTAAAAGATGAGAAAAAAAAGAAAGCTTTCAAATGGGACTTGGGGAGCACAGATCACCTGGTAGAGAACATACAGGAAGATTCACGTGGTTCCTGCTCCCATGCCCTACAGTCAGGATGGAACCCATTAAACCTCCAACTCAATTATAACCATTTTATGCATGAAATGTGGCCCAAACCAACATAGGAAAGTATGTCTCTCTGCATATACTAATGAAAATGCCATGGTTAGACGCGAATACATCTGATGCCTTCCCTTATCTGCTGCATGGCATTCATTAATTAGACAGTAATTTGTTAGGTGTGTATTATGCCTTGTGAGGGTGCTGGAGATGGAAAGATGAGATCACTTCCCCTGAGAAGGTCACAGTATCTTTGGGACATGTGAAGTAACAGAAGCCCACTTGGTCCTAAGCTCTGGCCATGACTGGCTTCAAACAAACTTTGGATAGTTAGTAACTTAAAATCACCAGGATAGCTTAGTATAAAGTACTGAAAAGTATCCCAGGGGAGAGATTGAGGTAGATAACATATAACAAAGCCTTGGCCAGTAGAGGGGATGTGCAATTCTTTTTTAAAATTTTTTTAAAGATTCATTTATTTATCTGGGGGTTGGGGGGAGGCAGAGGGAGGAGGCAGAAGGAGAGGGAGAGAGAGAACCTCCAGCAGACTCCCTGTTGAGCCCAACACGGGACTCGATCCCACCACCCTGAGATCACGACCTGAGCTGAAATCGAGTCAGAAGCTTAACCTACTGAGCCACCCAGGATGGGCAATTATTAATAGAGTGTGCATCTTCTTCCAATGTCCTTTTCTCACTCAGCTTACCATGGACTCACACCTGAGTCCTTAGGGAGAGAAGGAGGAATACTGTGAATCATAACTGAAGCAGAGTTTCACTAAAACTCTGCAAGCAATTGAAGCACAAGGCCATATTGCCTTTGTACCCATGTCACTAAAGGACAATAAAGGCCACTTCTGTCTCAGCTTTGGCTTGGTTTAGCACATTGAGAGTATCAGAGATCACAGCCCATTGGCACCTCTGAAGAGCTAGAGCACCTCAGGTAAGATACTCAGTGGAGACTGCAGCAGTAAAGTAGGGTCTTGGTGCCAGGCGAAGGGGCAGTGGGCAGGGCTGTGCTGGTAAATGGATAACAACTGGCTCTCTAGGAAAGGAGAATGTGTTATGTGTTGGTGCAGCTGTGTGTGTGTGTATGTGAGTGTATATGTGTATACATTATACATACATAAGTCTCATATAAATTTTACTGGTATTAAGAATGTATAACATACAATTTGCAATTAATAATAAAATATACAATATTCTTTATCGTAAATTCCATGTAACAAATTAATTCCCACAGGGTACTTCCATTGTTCAGAGACCCTGTTGTGAGCAGTATTTCCCTTGTGCTCATGAGTGGGTCTTGTCACATTTTACCTGATGGGTGCCATCACTTTCTCCGTGACTCTGTCCTCTTTGGTCAACCTATGGTTGTAATTAACAACCTATGGTTGTAATTAACAAATGAGCATAGTTCTGACCTGAATGCTAGTTGATATTTTCCTTATGCTAATGAATAGGATGAAAGTTAATCAATTAAGACTTATGTCAAAACTTCATTGATTCATCAATAATGACTTCAATGAATTAAGCAGTAGTTTGAATACTGGAAGGACATTTCCTCAAAATGTTTGTTCTATTCACAATGTAATGGCTGTGCACACACACACACCTCAAATATAATCTGTATTATTGACATTTTCTCTATCACTTTCTTAAGTCTAGGCAACCAACAAAACAGTAAGTCAAGCCCTGATTTGTCGAGTTTGCCAGTTTCCATGGTATAAATACTCCCAATGTAGCTGGCATCTAGCTACCAAACATGATGTCACTGAGTTGGAAAAGAGGTATGCTGCCTGCCTTTATATCATACAATGTAATTATACAATCAACAGACATGTCCTCAGGAGCATAGATGTCAAAAAATAATTAGGCAATGATGAGTTTTGAGTACTTATTAACTCTGTTTAAATATATTTTTTGTGAATTTATATGATTTTATTTTTAATAATGGCTGTTTTGCAATCAGCTTGCAAAATTCCTGGAAAGTTAACAATCTGCTCCGGTAGGAGCCAGCTCCAGCACACAGCATCCGTGTCAGACACGGCAGACATGCTCCAATCAGACTTCCTTCGAGAAAACACTCATGCAGGTTGTGAGGAGTGTACCTTGTTAAGAGCTTTAAAGGTCTGCCTCAGTTTTCAAGCCAATGGCATGCTATGCTATTCTTGAGGTGGGTCTCCGCAAATGACTGAATAATAATGGGGCAAGCCCAGCCATTTCTGTACAATGTGGGGCTCCTCTGATAGACAATCATTGCTCCTGAGCTCCCCCTTGGATGGACAGAAACTTTGTCTGACTGCCCTCACATTTTGACATCTCCCCCTATCCTCTCCTGTATCCCCTTTTCCCTGTCACAGGCGCTATACCCACTGAACCTCATACTCCCAACTCCGTCTCACTGTCTGCTTCCCAGGAAACCCAGCTCAACAAGGCCCTGGAGTCAGAGGGAAGGTAGCTTCATGTATTATCAGAGAATGGGTACCTCAACAAGTGGAAGTGACCAAAGAGGACAGAGTCACGGAGGATGTGATGGCACCCATCAGGTGAAACGTGACTAGACCCATTCATGAGCACAAGGGAAATAGTGCTCACAACATAGTCTCTAAACAATAAGTACAATTTGGCAGAGGGTTGGGAAACCTGAGAAAACAAGGCTGAGAAATGAGTTAATATCTTTTTCTATTAGTAGATATTCTATCCGTCCATTTCTAAGTGGAATAGCCAGCCAGGGAAAGTGCAGGTAATTATAACGCAATGTGATAAGTGCTCTACTGGAGGTATGAATCAGTTTCCTTCTAAACAGAAAAGGCAAGCCATCAAGTTAATAGAAGAGCCAGGGAAGGCTTCACAGAAGAGGTGCTATTTGAACTGGATCCTGAATACTAAGTAGGAATTGGACAAGCAACTGATTTACTGGGAGAACTGAATGGGCAGGGGGTAGATTGGAGCAGACTAAGACATGATTACTGATTCACTCACCAGTATTTGAATTATTTCCAAGAGCAGATAGTGAAACATCAACACATTTTCCTGACCCTCCCTCAGCATCAGGAATGTAAACAACTCTGGGTGGGGACTGGGGCATCCCTGGGGCAGCCTGAAACAAAGGGCAGTTAAAATGGTTCTAACAGAGATCAACTCCATGGCTGGTCCTAGAGTCTCATTAGACCTGTTTTCTGACTTTGCAAGAGTGAAAAACAATCTAGGCAGGAATTTGAGGAACTATGTGTTCCAGTCCTGGGCTTTTGTCTGTCTCCCCACCTATAAAATAGAGTTGATAATCCAGGCCTCCCTTAACTCAACAAAGCTTTTGTGAGGACTCAGTGAGGTAAGAGACAGGAAAGTGCTTTGAAAAATATTAAAGCACTATGTAGTGCTTACCCCAACACCTCCTCAGCAAAGCCTTGATTGAATCACTCCTCATCCCCCATCCTCAAGTCTAGAGCAAGTCCCTCTGTGACAGTCTCAGCTTTCTGTAGTTTTCCATCATAGCAC
>NW_023270922.1:0-18156 GCF_011800145.1 Mirounga leonina
GTGATGGGTATTAAAGAGGGCACGTATTGAGTGGAGCACTGGGTGTTATGCTCAAACAATGAATCATGGAACACTACATCAAAAAGTAATGATGTATGGTGATAAACATAACATAATAAAATAAAATTAAAAAAAAAAGAAATAGGAAAAAAAAAGGGAACGAATAACCAGTCGCTCTGCACCAAGCATTGTTATATGGTCACTCTGCAGCTCTTTGCAACAAGAAAGGTAAAATAATAAGAAAACCAGAGGTCGTTTTCTCTGATATAAGCCAACTGTGAAGACTTGGTGGGCGGGGTGGGGGGGAAGAACTGAAGAACTGAGAGTGCATCTGAGAGATGCCATGGTTCTGCTGTGGATCTGATCTATATACTAATATTTTTTGCATGAAAATATTGAACTCTGTCTCTCTAGTTATGCCTTCTATTCTATCTTTAACTTGGCATTAACTCCAAAATATCTTAAAAATATTTCTTAAAGTCTCCATCATGTGGATGGCACTTTTATGAGTAATGTTGATTTTCGTGGCTATTGTATTTGTTGTTCTATATAATTTCTCTCCTTTTCTGAAACACTGTCTTCATGAAAATAGTAAATTAGTCAATAAAAATATTAGTATTAATTAACAATAACATTTACATTCAGGTAAAAGACAACTGAAATTGTGAACATAGTTTTCCAGTAGAAACAATTCTGTATTCTAGAAACAAAGTTAAAATTATTTTAGGTCAAGGTTTGTCATTATATTCACTGCCATTTTTAAACCATTGAAGGTTCCAGAAGATTAAACATGCATTATGCAGTGTAGTCTGCTCATCTTAGTGGTGTCAAAAGAAAATCTTGGATGGATAAAATCTTAAAAAAAAAATATTATTCGTTAAAATTATCTAAAATTCTATTTTTGTGTCTAAAATTAGGGAATGGAAATCCAAGGAAAAAAATGATTTGAAGGAGTATAGTCAGTAGCATCAAAAAGAAAAAACTCTCAAGAATTGTTATTTCTTGGCTTAAACATAAAATGTTAAGTATTTTATATTTGAGAAGACAGATTAGTAGTAAAAATGCATTTTATTTCCTGAAAACAGACTTAGAATACTCTGAATCTAATATAGAAAGCAGAGGGAGCTGAATATAAGAATAGAATAGGCTTTTTCCAGGGAGCCATAAGTTATCAAAAGACTGGGTCCTTTTCACAGAAAAAAAAAAAAAAGAGAGAGAGAAAGAGAAGGAGAAAGGGAAAGAAAGAGAGAAAGGCGAGAGAGAGAGGAAGAGAGAAAGACAGTATAAGGTCTTTTTTTGTGGGTAAAATAGCGCTTTACATAAAAATTATAAGATATGGAACTTTCTTCTGAATTTTCTACTTTAAAACACATTTGTCCTAAGAAAGTCACAAATCTCTTTTTTTTTTCTTAAGAGATTTGTAGTATAACTGAAAACCATTTGCCTTTATATTTTTGTGTAAATCAGGCAAAGCTTATTAGGTATGCAGTATTTGAATAATGATATTAGATAATTTTTAATTTTTGATATATGAATACTTTGCTTATACTGTCCAATAATGTTTTACAATTAAAAAAACACATAATTCTGTGCTCCTGGAACCAGTTCTTATTTGGCCAAAAAAAAAAAAAAAGTGAGTAGTGATCAGAAACTGAGAGTAAGTACCATTTAGCTATTTACTAACCATGATAAACATATCAACATGGGAAATCTGAGAAAATTGAAAGTTAGGATTTTTCTACAATAAAGTTTAGATTTAGAAACTTAATTTGCTTACTTTTTTAATGACCTCAAATGGTACACAATGGTAAATTTGTAGTTGAGGAAAAGGCTATGTGTCAAATAATTTTATAATATATGATGATATTGGTAGACATATTTAAGAAAATCATACAAAGACAAATAATTGAATCATGTTTATAACTTAGGAACAAGTGTGTTTCTTCCTCTGTACACATATAACATTCGCTTATAGTTTTAGAATAGTACTTTCTATGTTACATTGCAGATTATTAGTTAACATGTCTTCTCTGCTAGGTTGTCTATAACTATCATCTACGCTAGGGTTTTAAATTTTATTTTATTTTTATATTTTTGTTAAAAACATAAATGTTAATATGTGACACATAATTTTGGTAAACTCACTTTTACATTTCTTCTTCTTCTTCTTTTTTTTTTTTTTTTTAGGTATCCTAACCTAAGAGGACTAATATCCAACTCTGGTTACTTGCTTAAACATTTAACATTTTTCATTATTATGGGAAATTTTTCAATAATGCATTCTCAATTCTTTACAATTCTGCACACAAATAAAGCAGCTTAAGAGTAAAAAATGGTAGCTATTCTCTAACATTGGCTATTAAGATGCATTAGCTGAACTGGATTATTTTATAAAAATGCACACATATATTATCGTGTAAGTTTATTTAACTTTTTAAACTTTTTCACAAAATTGCTTTGTCTGTTTCATACAGACTCGACAGTTATATTTTGCTTGCACACTGTTGGAAAGAGTGTTCCTACTCCTTGTACCAGCTTCCACTCAGGATTACCATTTCAAAGGGGTGCGAGCGCGCATGTGTGTGCACCTTCTGTGTTTATCTCCTGCTGTTATATTGATTTGAAAGATACTGGAATTTTATATTAGAGATAAAGATACATCTATTAATCTTGTAGTGATCCTATCTCTGCATATCATTTTTGTAGAATCATCCTTAATCCTAAAGAAAAAAAGGTGATAAAAGACTAAGTCCCTGATTCAAGGTGAGATGGTTAAGATGGTTAGGATCAAGGCAGTGGGTGTCTTCTGCCTGATTCCTTTATCCCTGGCTTTTTAATACCTCCCCTGGTAGGAATGAATAGAGAGATAAGTTGTATTCAGATAATAGATTATGTACACAGAACAGCATTTTCCATTCACCCTTTGTTTGTTAGATCATAAGGGCCAGGATTCTTTGGAACCTTGGATTAAGAACTGTGTGTCCTTGGGACCAATGAGTGAGCAAAGGAATGGCAGACAATGTTCCGAATTGTTTTTCTTCATCACTGCCCTGCCACACAGAAAAATAGCTTATGTATAAAGGTCGAGGATGTTAAGGATGTTTTAATTTGAATGGTCACATAGATGATAGGTTAGGAGATATAAAAATAAATAGTGTTTACTTCTAGAACAATTATGGCTATACATGGACCTAGCTGGAATCTGAAATGAGATACCCCGAGGAGGTCAGAGTCTCAGTCTGTATAAAAGTCAGTGAACCAAAGTAGGGCAGAAGGGAGGAGTGCTCCAGGGTCCCCAGAGGCACTTAAAATTGTGTATAGAAAAAAGGAAGATTTTTTTAAAAGTGCATGTTATTTCCTGTTTGTGATTTTCTTCAGGTGTTCATATGGCTTTCTTCTGCTACTCTGCTCTATGTCACTAATGGAAAGGAGACCACTTCGCCCTTAGCCTGTTATTTGACCAAAGGCTCATGACCAAACCTCATTTATTTATTTGTTTAATGAATATGTCAAACAATCTTGGGACAATTTAAGTAGATTTTATTTTTAGAAGAAAACTTTTAATGTACTTTTTGAAAGACTTTATTTATTTATTTGAGAGAGTGAGAGAGAGAGCAAAAGCAAGGGGAGGGGCAGAGGCAGAGGGAGAAGCAGAAGCAGAGGGAGAAGCAGGCTCCCGCTGAGCAGGGAGCCTGATACGGGACTTGATCAGGACCCTGAGACCATGACCCGAGCCGAAGGCAGATGCCTAATCTACTGAGCCACCCAGGTGCCCTATGTATTTTTAAATTATATTTTTTGTTTGTCATTCTCTTTTCCAAAATAGTAGTGAAACATTATAGCACTAACCCAGATAAATCTGTTAGAATACATGTTTCCCTTTCGGCTGATACAGAGGCCAGTTTGCTGTAGCTCACACTTGCCAGGTACCCCCTCTGAGCTCAGCCTTTGCACTTCTGTTCACTCTCTCTGGAATGCTCTTTCTCAAAATATCTGCTTAGTCGACTGCCTTCGGCTCAGGTCATGATCCTGGAGTCCCGGGATCGAGTCCCGCATCGGGCTCCCTGCTCGGCAGGGAGTCTGCTTCTCCCTCTGACCCTCCCCCCTCTCATGTGCTCTCTCTCTCCTCTCATCCTCTCTCTCAAATAAATAAATAAAAAATCTTTAAAAAAAAAAATCTGCTTAGTTTATTCCCTCATATTCTTAAGATGTTTTATCCTAGTGTGTCTTTAGTGAAGCCTTTCCCAATCACCCTATTTAATGTTACTAACCTCTCTTGATACTCCCTATGCCCATCAATGTTTCTTTTCCTCCAATAACATAGTCTAAATATATTATTTTGTTTATTTCTATTTTCCTCTAATAGAACATAAACATCAGGAATTCAGGAATGTTTGTCTTTTATGTTCAAGACTTTGTTTAGAACAAGGCTTGGCACAAATTAGTAGTTGATAAATAATGGTCAATGAACACAATTAATTAGTGAAAGGATACTTTATATTAAAACTCAATACCCCAATCTTTTTTTTTTTTGAAGATTATTTATCTGGGGAGAGGGGAAGAGGGAGAGAATCTTCAAGCAAACTCCCCACTAAGCATAGAGCCAGACAGGGCGCGCTCCCATGACCCAAAGTCAGATGCTCAACCAACTGATCCACTCAGACCCCCTCAGTATCCCAATTTTTGATCACAGCAATCTGTCTTGCTATCCCTTTATTCTTTTCATTCTCACTACTCTCTGATGTCTTAGAGACTTCAGACACCAAAGAACTTCAAATTTTTACTTGGATTCTAACATGTCTTGCTGTCCTTAAAACTATCTGCTTGATCATTTGGACCATTTTCTCATCACCATCTTCAGTTCTTTCCTATCAGTGTGCATTTGCTCTGTCTGTCCTACAAATCCCAAGCCCTAGATCCAACCCCCAATCTGCCATAAGTAATTTTACAGTTAGATTGCTATGCTAATGGACACAAAATAAAATTTTTAAAAAAGTATACAAGTAGGAAAACTATACCCAAGAACATATATAAACAAAAGGACGAGTGGAGCTATTAGACAGAGACACATACAAAGCCACATGCTGTTCAGTTTTAGAAAAAGGGTGAGAGTTGGAGGTGGAAATGGTGTCTGTTACAAAGATGATACAACGTCTAAGGTGCATAATGTTAGCTGTATTCCCTATCCTGTCCATTCTTGTGTGCTCTTGGGAATGGATGGTGGTGATACATTTAGCCTCTCACTTTCCATTGCCCAGGGCTCCATTCCTGGTCTGTTGTTGAATAACTGATTATAACAAATATTGTGATTTGAGGCTTAATAATAAGAGCATGGCAATGGTTAAATTTTCCTTGTGTGGAAGAGATTTCTGAACACTGTCTGAGGGAGGTTAACAGAAAAATGAGGCATCTCTCCTGCTGTGAACAGCCTATGCCCTTATAGTTAAAATTAATTTTAGGAAAAATGACAGTTTTACAAACTGTCCCTCCACCAAATAAAAAATCATAAATTGTACATTTCTATCTAAAAAGACATGGATTGTATAAATGTTAACATGTTTCTTGCTATTTTCCCTCACCACATTTTTCCCATCCTGTGGCACTCAGTCACAAATAATTGAATTAATTACAATTCTTTATGAATGCTATTTTCATGACGTGTATTTGATTTTATTTAAATAATATAATGCTGTATTTTTATTTGGCACACATTCCTAAAATGCTTACAATACATAAGGCACAATTCCAAATGCCTTACAACTATCATATCATTAAATATGTACAGAAGGAAGGTGTTACTTTTATTTACATATTTAGAAAGGAACCTAATATAGAGAGATTTATGAATTTCCTGAAAATGTAAAGCTACTCAGTATAAACACAAGGGTTTGAACTCAGGGAGTAAGACTCTGGAGTATAATTTTATTTTTATTCTTATATTATCCCCATACATTGCATAATTAGTTTTAGATGTAGTGTTCCATGATTCATTGTTTGTGCATAACACCCAGTACTCCATGCAGAATGTGTCCTTCTAAATACCCATCACCAGGCTAACCCATCCTCCCACCCCCCTCCCCTCTAGAAACCTCATTTTGTTTTTCAGAGTCCATCGTCTCTCATGGTTCGTCTACCACTCCAATTTCCCCCTTTCATTCTTCCCCTCCTGCTACCTTCGTCTTCTTCTTCTTTTTTTTTTTCTTAACATATATTGCATTATTTGTTTCAGAGGTACAGATCTGAGTGAGATTCAACAGTCTTGAACAATTCACAGCACTTACCAGAGCACATAACCTCCCAAGTGTCTATCACCCAGTCACCCCATCCCTCCCACCCCACCCCCCACTCCAGCAACCCTCAGTTTGTTTCCTGTGATTAAGAATTCCTCATATCAGTGAGGTCATTTCATACATGTCTTTCTCTGTTTGACTTATTTCTCTCAACATAATACCCTCCAGTTCCATCCACGTCGTTGCAAATGGCAAGATCTTATTCCTTTTGATGGCTGCATAATATTCCATTGTATATATATACCACCTCTTCTTTATCCATTCATCTGTCGATGGACATCTTGGCTCTTTCCACAGTTTGGCTATTGTGGACATTGCTGCTATAAACATCGGGGTGCACATACCCTTTCGGATCCCTACTTTTGTATCTTTGGGGTAAATACCAAGTAGTGCAATGCTGGATCATATGGTAGCTCTATTTTCAACTTTTTGAGGAACCTCCATACCGTTTTCCAGAGTGGCTGCACCAGCTTGCATTCCCACCAACAGTGTAGGAGGGTTCCTCTTTCTCCGCATCCCCACCAACATCTGTCGTTTCCTGACTTGTTAATTTTAGCCATTCTGACTGGTGTGAGGTGGTATCTCATTGAGGTTTTGATCTGGATTTCCCTAATGCCGAGCGATATTGAGCACTTTTTCATGTGTCTGTTGGCCATTTGGATGTCTTCTTTGGGAAAATGTCTGTTCATGTCTTCTGCCCATTTCTTGATTGGATTCTTTGTTCTTTGGGTGTTGAGTTTGATGAGTTCTTTATAGATTTTGGATACTAGCCCTTTATCTGATATGTCATTTGCAAATATCTTCTCCCATTCTGTCGGTTGTCTTTTGGTTTTGTTGACTGTTTCCTTTGCTTTGCAAAAGCTTTTTATCTTGATGAAGTCCCAAGAGGTCATTTTTGCCCTTGCTTCCTTTGCCTTTGGCAATGTTTCTAGGAGGAAGTTGCTGCGGCTGAGGTCGAAGAGATTGCTGCCTGTGTTCTCCTTTAGGATTTTGATGGACTCCTGTCTCACATTGAGGTCTTTCATCCATTTTGAGTCTATTTTTGTGTGTGGTGTAAGGAAATGGTCCAGTTTCATTCTTCTGCATGTGGCTGTCCAATTTTCCCAACACCATTTGTTGAAGAGACTGTCTTTTTTCTGTTGGACATTCTTTCCTGCTTTGTCAAAGATGAGTTGACCATAGAGTTGAGGGTCCATTTCTGAGCTCTCTATTCTGTTCCATTGATCTATGTGTCTGTTTTTGTGCCAGTACCATACTGTCTTGATGATGACAGCTTTGTAATAGAGATGGAAGTCCGGAATTGTGATGCCGCCGGCTTTGCTTTTCTTTTTCAACATTCCTCTGGCTATGCGGGGTCTTTTCTGGTTCCATACAAATTTTAGGATTATTTGTTCCATTTCTTTGAAAAAAGTTGGTGGTATTTTGATGGGAATTGCTTTGAATGCGTAGATTGCTCTAGGTAGCATTGACATCTTCACAATATTTGTTCTTCCAATCCATGAGCATGGAACGTTTTTCCATTTCTTTGTGTCTTCCTCAATTTTTTCATGAGTATTTTATAGTTTTCTGAGTACAGATCCTTTGTCTCTTTGGTTAGATTTATTCCTAGGTATCTTATGGTTTTGGGTATAATTGTAAATGGGATCGACTCCTTAATTTCTCTTTCTTCTGTCTTGTTGTTGGTGTATAGGAATGCCACTGACTTCTGTGCATTGATTTGATATCCTGCCACTTTACTGAATTCCTGTATGAGTTCTAGCAGTTTTGGGGTGGAGTCTTTGGGGTTTTCCACATAAAGTATCATATCATCTGCAAAGAGTGAGAGTTTGACTTCTTCTTTGCCGATTTGGATGCCTTTTATTTCTTTTTGTTGTCTGATTGCTGTGGCTAGGGCTTCCAATAGTATGTTCAATAGCAGTGGTGATAGTGGACATCCCTGCCGTGTTCCTGACCTTAGGGGGAAAGCTCTCAGTTTTTCCCCATTGAGAATGATATCCGCTGTAGGTTTTTCATAGATGGCTTTTATGATATTGAGGTATGTACCCTCTATCCCTATACTCTGAAGAGTTTTGATCAAAAAAGGATGCTGTATTTTGTCAGAAGCTTTTTCTGCATCTATTGAGAGGATCATATGATTCTTGTTCTTTCTTTTGTTAATGTATTGTATCACATTGATTGATTTGCAGATGTTGAACCAACCTTGCAGCCCAGGGATAAATCCCACTTGGTCATGGTGAATAATCCTTTTAATGGACTGTTGGATCGTATTGGCTAGTATTTTGGTGAGAATTTTTGCATCCATGTTCATCAGGGATATTGGTCTGTAATTCTCCTTTTTGATGGGGTCTTTGTCTGGTTTGGGGATCAAGGTGATGCTGGCCTCATAAAATGAGTTTGGAAGTTTTCCTTCCATTTCTATTTTTTGGAACAGTTTCAGAAGAATAGGTATGAATTCTTCTTGAAATGTTTGGTAGAATTCCCCTGGGAAGCCATCTGGCCCTGGGCTTTTGTTTTTTGGGAGATTTTTGATGACTGCTTCAATTTCCTTGGTGGTTATAGGTCTGTTCAGGTTTTCTATTTCTTCCTGGTTCACTTTTGGTAGTTGATACATCTCTAGGAATGCATCCATCTCTTCCAGGTTATCTAATTTGCTGGCATAGAGTTGCTCATAATATGTTCTTATAATTGTTTGTATTTCTTTGGTGTTGGTTGTGATCTCTCCTCTTTCATTCATGATTTTATTGATTTGGGTCATTTCTCTTCTCTTTTTGATAAGTCTGGCCAGGGGTTTATCCATCTTGTTCATTCTTTCAAAGAACAAGCTCCTAGTTTCGTTGATCTGTTCTACTGTTCTTTTAGTTTCTATTTCATTGATTTCTGCTCTGATCTTTATTATTTCTGTTCTCCTGCTGGGTTTAGGCTTTATTTACTGTTCTTTCTCCAGCTCCTTTAGGTGTAGGGTTAGGTTGTGTACTTGAGACCTTTCTTGTTTCTTGAGGAAGGCTTGTATTGCAATATACTTTCCTCTTAGGACTGCCTTTACTGCATCCCAAAGATTTTGAATAGTTGTGTTTTCATTTTCATTGGTTTCCATGATTATTTTTTAATTCTTCTTTAATTTCCTGGTTGACCCATTCATTCTTCAGTACGATGTTCTTTAGCCTCCATGTATTTGAGTTCTTTCCGACTTTCCTTTTGTGATTGAGTTCTAGTTTCAAAGCACTGTGGTCTGAAAATAGGCAGGGAATGATCCCAATCTTTTGGTACCAGTTGAGACCTGATTTATGACCTAGGATGTGATCTATTCTGGAGAATGTTCCATGGGCACTAGAGAAGAATGTGTATTCCGTTGCTTTGGGGTGGAATGTTCTGAATATGTCTGTGAAGTCCATTTGGTCCGGTGTGTCATTTAAAGTCTTTATTTCCTTGTTGATCTTTTGCTTAGACTATCTGTCCTTTTCAGTGAGGGGGGTGTTAAAGTCCCCCACTATTATTGTATTGTTGTCGATGTGTTTCTTTGCTTTTGTTATCAATTGCCTTATATAATTGGCTGCTCCCATGTTAGGGGCATATATATTTACAATTGTTAGATCTTCTTGTTGGATAGACCCTTTAAGTAGGATATAGTGTCCTTCCTCATCTCTTATTACAGTCTTTGGTTTAAAATCTAATTTGTCTGATAGAAGGATTGCCACCCCAGCTTTCTTTTGGTGTCCATTAGCATGGTAAATAGTTTTCCACCCCCTCACTTTCAATCTGGGGGTGTCTTTGGGTCTAAAATGAGTATCTTGCAGACAGCATATCGATGGGTCTTGTTTTTTAATCCAATCTGATAGCCTTTGTCCTTTGATTGGGGCATTTAGCGCATTTACATTCAGGGTAACTATTGAAAGATATGTATTTAGTGCCATTGTATTGCCTGCAAGGTCACTGTAACTGTATATTGTCTGTGTTCCTTTCTGGTCTATGTTACTTTTAGGCTCTCTCTTTGCTTAGAGGACCCCTTTCAAGATTTCTTGTAGGGCTGGTTTTGTGTTTGCAAATTCCTTTAGTTTTTGTTTGTCCTGGAAGCTTTTTATCTGTCCTTCTCTTTTCAATGACAGCCTAGCTGGATATAGTATTCTTGGCTGCATATTTTTCTCGTTTAGTGCTCTGAATATATCCTGCCAGTCCTTTCTGGCCTGCTAGGTCTCTGTGGATTGGTCTGTTGCCAATCTAATGTTTCTACCATTGTTGGTTACATATCTCTTCTTCCGAGCTGCTTTCAGGATTTTCTCTTTGTCTATGAGACTCGTAAGTTTTACTATTAGATGTCGGGGTGTTGACCTATTTTTATTGATTTTGAGAGGGGTTCTGTGCCTCCTGGAATTTGATGCCTGTTTCCTTCCCCAAATTAGGGACGTTCTCTGCTATAATTTGCTCCATTATACCTTCTGCCCCTCTTTCTCTTTCTTCTGCTTCTGGGATCCCAATTATTCTAATGTTGTTTCATCTTATGGTATCGCTTATCTCTCGAATTCTGCCCTCATGATCCAGTAGTTGTTTATCTCTCTTTTTCTCAGCTTCTTTATTTTCCATCATTTGGTCTTCTATATCACTGATTCTCTCTTCTGCCTCATTTATCCTAGCAGTTAGCGCCCCCATATTTGATTGCACCTCATTTATTAATGAGGTGCCTTTTTGATTTCAACTTGGTTAGATTTTAGTTCTTTTACTTCTCCAGAAAGGGTTTCTCTAATAACTTCCATGCTTTTCTCAAGCCCAGCTAGTATCTTTAAAGTGATGATTCTGAACTCTAGATCTGACATCGTGCTAATGTCCGTATTGAGTAGGTCCCTGTCAGTCGGTAATACCTCTTGTTCTTTTTGTTGAGGTGATTTTTTCCGTCTTGTCATTTTGTGCAGAGCAGAATAGATTAATGAGAGAACAAAATGCTAGCAGAGTAACAACATCCCCAGAAAATATACTCTAAACAAATCAGAAATGACCTGAAGCAGTGGGAAAAGAAAGGGAAAGAGAGAAAAAAAAGGAAAAAGAAAGAAAAAGAAAAAGATAAAGATAAAAAGAAACAAAAACAGAACAAAACAACAACAACAAAAAACCAGAATGTGATCAAATATGATCAGGCTGGTATATAGATCAGTGCCACACACTAGATTTGGGGTGTACTTTGGTCTGTTAGAAGAAAGGGCCTCCCAAAATTTTAAAGAAAGAAAAACTTATATATGTACAAAAATAAGGGTTGATATGATGAAGGGATGGAATATGACTGTAGAGATGAAAATTATAAAAAAATTTATAAAAGGAATTGATAAGAAGTTGTTTGAAAAAAGAAAGAAGAGGATTTAAAAAAAGTAAAAAGAAAAAAAAAAGGAGAGAATGTGATCAGTCAGGAGAGGAGGAAAAAACCCATATACTAGAGATTTAGGATATATTTTGATCTGTTAGAAGAAAGTATCTCAAATTTTTAAAGAGAGAACAACTTATATATATATATGCCAAAAATACGGGTAACTACTATGAAGGGTTAGAATATGACTTTAAAAATGAAAAATAAAAATGTTTTTTAAAAAAGGGATTGATAAGATGTTGGTTGAAAAAGGGTAAAGAAAAATTAAAAAAAAAAAAGGAAAAATAGACAGTTAAAAATAAATTAACTTTGAAAGACTAAAGAATCATGGTAAAAAAGCCGTGAATTCTATGTGCAGTATTCCCCTAGCGCTGGAGTTCTGCCATTCTCATTGATCGGTAAACTTGGTCTTGGCTGGCTGTTCTCGCTGATCTTCTGGGGAGGGGCCTGTTGCCATGGTTTCCAAATGTCTTTGCCGGAGGCGGAACTGCCCCGCCCTTGCCCGGTCCAGGCTAAGTAATCTGCTCGGGTTTGGTCTCTGGAGCTTTTGTTCCCTGCGAGCTTTCCGTACAGCTTTGGAGGCGGAGAGTGAAAATGGCGGCCTCCCAATCTCCGCCCCGGAGGAGCTGAGAACTCGGGCCCCGCTCCTCAGTGAGCCCCCAGAGAAAAGCCGCCAGTCACTCCCGTCTCCCCCGCTCTCCGGCCGCACTCCGTGCTCACCCGGCCTGCGACCGCGCACCTCTATCTCTGGCACCCGACCCCGGGTTGGAGTCTCCAAACCCAGCAGATCCCTGCGGTGCACTCCCATGCGGCTCCTCCCGGGGGAGGAAGGTGAGTCTCCCCGGATCTGCCGCTTGTTGGGTCCCTGCTGGAGGAGCAGTGGCCCGACTGTGCCGCGGATCATGGTTTATGGCAACCCCGAGCTGAGAGCCTGCGCCTGGGCTCCGCCTCTGCAGCCGGCTTCCCTGCTCCGTTGCCTGGGAGCTCTGCCACACTCAGGCACCCCCGGTCTTTCTGTGACCCCGAGGGTCCTGAGACCACACTGTCCCGGAGGGTTCCACCCCCCGCTTAGCCACCAGAGTGACGTCCCTCGGCGGAGCAGACTTTTAAAAGTTCCGATTTTGTGCTCCGCGGCTCTATCACTTGCCAGAAGTGGCCGACGGAGGCCCCTCCCCCGCCGTCTATCCTCCCGAATATCGCCTCGGATTCACTTCTCCGCACGTCCTACCTTCCAGAAAGTGGTCGCTTTTCTCTTCAGAGAGTTGTTGCTCTTCTTTTCTTCAATCTCCTATTGAGTTTGTAGGTGTTCAGAATGGTTTGATCCCTATCCAGCTGAATTCCTGAGAGGAGATGAAATCCAGGTCTCTTACTCCTCCGCCATCTTCTCTGGAGTATAATTTTAAAACTACTGTGTTGTTTCTGAAGGATGATATTTTAAATGGCTGTATTACCTAATAACTAAGCCATTACTGTTATCTTATACACTCTCTCTCTCTCTTTTTTTTTTTACTCCATTCCCTTATTTCTTCCCAGGAATAACCATTATGCAGAATTTGATGTTTATTATTAACCCCTTTTTAAAACAGATATATATTCACATTTTGATCTCAGGCTTCTGGCCTCCAGAACTGTTAGATATATCTTTCCTTTTGCAAGCTACCTAGGTTAGGGAAACCTAGCAAACTAATACAGAGATATAGTAGTGTTAAATATCTATTGCTTTTGTTTCTATATCTTTATCTATTTATATCCATCCATCCATCATTTATCTATTTTATTTATATGTCAAATAATGCCCTGCTTACTGTTATTAATTTTATATGCTGTGTTCTACTATCACCTTGACAACTTTGTACATTATGGCCTATTAATCTTTTTTCTAAAACAAATGATTTCTTTTGGAAATTTATTTATCTGAACATAAGCTTTGGGATGTTATAATATTGTCACTTTTAATATTCATTCTCTACTCTTAGACATGCTCTTTTTTTTTTTTTTTTTTTTTTTTCTATTTTCAGAAACCAAAGCTGCTTTTACTGTTTGGAAGCATTTTCCTTCATATGACCAATAATTTCAAAAATCAATTACTATAATTTGAACTGATGGGTATGTAGTAACCTGCCATGTGATGATTATAGCATTTATAAATGAAGAAGATCTTGCCATTTGGGGAAGCTGAAGTTGATCATTTATGTAAAAGGCTTAAATCTGATGATTAGTAATACTTGAAAGAAGGAAAGGCAGATACAAGAACTGATCCGGGATTATTGATGCTAATTCATGCACCAAGCCATAGTTCTTTCTTCCTAATTCCTATCTACCATGTTTTTGTTCTTTTAGTTAGCCAATAAATATAGTTTGTTACACAAAAGGGAAAAAGGGGGCTAAGAACATTTAGGAGCATATTTTCTGGATCAAATAGGCTAGGGTCATGTCCTGGTTCTAGTATTCATTTCCTTTAAGGCGTAGAGTAAGTAAAATAAGAGATGATGGTAAGAACTACAACCTACTTGGGGCGCCTGGGTGGCTCAGTTGGTTAAGCGACTGCCTTCAGCTCAGGTCATGATCCTGGAGTCCCTGGATCGAGTCCCACATCGGGCTCCCTGCTTGGCGGGGAGTCTGCTTCTCCCTCTGACCCTCCCCCCTCTCATGTGCTTGCTCTCTCTCATTCTCTCTCTCTCAAATAAATAAATAAAATCTTTAAAAAAAATTAAATTAAATTAAAAAAAAACTACAACCTACCTTGTATCGTAATTATCACAATTATTTTTTAAAGATTTTATTTATCTATTTTTGAGAGAGAGCGAGTACAAGCAGGGGGAGGGGCAGAGGGAGAAGCAGACTTCCCTCTAAGCAGGGAGCCCAACACAGGACTCGATCCCAGGATCCCGGGATCATGACCTGAGCAGAAGGCAGATGCTTAAAGGACTGAGCCACCCAGGCGCCCTATCACAAATTTACATCTTAGTAAGTGTTTAGCATTTGGAAGAATGCCTGGAACATGGTAAGCACTATATAAGTATCCTGTAATATCAGAAATAATGTAGAATTTGGAACAGAGAATTGGTATCTAGTTTTTGTTTGTTTGTTTTTGTTTTGTTTTGTTTCTTATGATTCCACTGTTCTTCCCCAAAAAATACCTTTAGGATGATGACACATTTCTGGAAGCTCAACTTCTTTGCTGCACCCCTCCTTTCTGGAACTATAGAGTTGGACTAAATCTCAGTCACAGGTGGTTTTCTGGCATGCTTATTTAAATAGTTATCTCTGTTCAGTGCCTCTGTTTATCGTCATGCACTAAAACTTATTTCCCATACTCATTATTAATCTTACCAAACTAACAAAGTTCTCTCTCTTAAGTGCTTGCTGTTGTTGGTCATTAGCCCTTGGAACACATTCTTCTACTGGCTTCTAGAATGCTGTTTTATTGTGGATTGTGTTCTACTATCTGGACATTAAGTTTTTCAACCACAACTTAAATATTGGTATTTCCCAGGATTATATCTTAGTCCAATTTTAGGATTAATCTATATAGTCTCTTTGGGTTATTTAATGGGCTCACCTACTTCTGACTTTGTATGTACTTCCTAATTCATGTTTCTCCCATGAGCACTACCCTAGAATCCAGTTGCTTAATGGATATATTTATGACCTACTCACTCCTTAAATTGAACCTGTTCAAATGCTGATCTCATAGAATTTCCCCATAGGCTTGAATTTTCTTTATGTAATCCTATTTCAGCAAATGGAGGTACAGCAATATTAATCCAGCTGTATGTGGCAGGAGCTGAGAAATGAACATTGATTCTTCATATTATATTCATTTCTGCTGCACACCTAATTGTTCATGTTGAAAGACAATAATTTTCAGTTCCGTTTACCCAATTAATCTTCTATAAATGTTCTTTTATTTTTTCCATGCACAAATAACAGTGAAGTGGAATTCTTATGTATTTCCCTAACTGCTGAGATATATAGCTAAATTTGGTTTGACAAACACTAACAAAAAACAAAGAAAACCCACTTGGATCTAACTTTTTGACAACTCAGTTTAATATAATTAATCAGCTTTACTTCTGAATTCTAGTACTTAATAATTCAGATTTTTTTCATCATGTCTGTAATAAAATTTCTCAATTAACCAGTATTTAAGGACTAAAAGAGAGGAAATGGATACTTCAAAACAATGATTTCTTGCTAAAAATATTTCATTTCTTGTTCATTTGAAAAGGGCTTTCAATGAAACTATTAAATGTTTTAAGAACCACATACTATAGCTCATGATCATATACATTGTGGTTGCCAGTATTTAAAACACAGTGTCTTGATAATTTAAAGATTATATTGAATCTTCCTTTAATCTTTGGGTTATATCATTATGCTGTAAGGAGTTTTCAGTGACCATATCTCACTAGTTTACTCTTAAAATATCCAAACAATATACATTTCTAAGTATATTTATTATTATTCACAAAAATATTAGATGGATCATAAATACCTCAATAAACAAGTTAAAGGATGTTTTATCTGTTATAAATAAAAAACATCCATTGTTATTATTCTCTGGATATTACAACTATAGTGCTATACTGTGACATTCTTTCTGAAGGAGAAATACATAGAAATTTTCACATAAAGAATAATTAACAGTAATTTGGTTTAAAATTCAGTGGGCTTAATCATGTTTATTGCTGGTCACAGAAAAAAAAAAAGTCCTAAAAAAAGTCATGAACCTTAAATAACAGAATAATGTTTTAGAACATTGAGACTAGTTCTTCAATTCCATCTAATCAGAGGTTTCTATGATGACTGCTTACCTGTTTGTTTTTTCCCCTATGTGCATTTTGACCTGCTCCAAATTGGTATTCAGACTCGTTTATCTGATTTACAGGATATGCATTTACCGTTCCTGGGGGATATGCTTTTGTTTCTCTCCTGTGTTGGATTTGGGTTGTATGTCTCATGTATTTGTTGATCTTTATTTGCTTTCTCGTTTTAATGGAGGTTATTTTGTAGTCACTTCTTCAGAAATGCTATATGTGGGCGGTCAGTTTTTCAGATCTTGAATATTTGACAATGTCTTTAATTTACCCTGACACTTGACTAATGTTTGGGTATAGAATTCTAGGCTAGAAAATAAGCTTTTGCAGAACTTTGAAGGCCTTATCCCAAGGACTCCAACATCCAATGTTGTTAATGGGAATTCCAAAGTTAAAATCATTCACACTCCTTATACATGTATTCTTTACCCCTATTTTCGATGAGAAAACTTGCAGACTTTTCTCTGATCTCTCTGTCTCTAATGTTCTGAAATAATGATCATGATATTTTATTTAATTAATTTTCTGAGCATCAGGTGGGTCCTTTATGTCTGGTAACTTTTTACTTTTAATTTTGGAAAGTTGTCTTTAATTATTTTGTTGATGATTTTCTCTGTTCTTGTATTCCCTATTTTTACTTCTGGAATTACTAAAGTTTTAGGGAATTATTTCATGTAAGTAGAATTGAATCTCTATTTCCTCTGTGCTGCTTGGGTTTCTGCTTAATTGGATGAGCTAAATCTACCAGTTAAATTTCCATTTCACTTTGCATTTTCCAAAAAACTACTATTGTACTACCCTCTCCTTTTCTCCTAGTCCTCTCAGTTCAAAGGGCTTATGTCTTTTTTTTTTTTTTTTTTTTTTTGGAGACGTATCATCACTCTACCTTTTTTTAAAAAAAAAAGACTTATTTATTTGAGAGAGAGAGTATGCATGAGCTGGGGGAGGGGCAGAGGGAGAGGGAGAGAATCTCAAGCAGACTCCCCCTAAGTGAGGAGTCCAGTGGGGGATAAGGGTGGGGGATGGGGTGGGAGCTCCAACTCACGACCCTGAGATCATGACCTGAGATGAAATTAGGAGTTGGACACTTAACCAGTTTAGCTGCCCAGGTGCCCCTCATCACTCTACTTTTAGTCTTGTTGATTGTTTCCTTTGCTGTGCAAAAGTTTTTTTATCCTGATGAAGTCCCAATAGTTCGTTTTTGCTTTTGTTTTCCTTGCCTCTGGAGACGTGTCTAGCAAGAACTTGCTGTGACCAAGGTCAAAGTTGTTGCTGCCTGTGTTCTCCTCTGGGATTTTGATGGATTCTTGTCTCACATTTAGGTCTTTCATCCATTTTGAGTCTATTTTTGTTTGTGGTATAAGAAAGTGGTCCAGTTTCATTCTTCAGCATGTGGCTGTCCAACTTTTCCAACACCATTTGTGAAGAGACTGTCTTTTTTCCATTGGATATTCTTTCCTGTTTTGTTGAAGATTAGTTGACCATAGAGTTGAGGGCCATTTCTGGATTCTCTTCCTCTAATAGTTCTTAATGATACATTACATTTCCATTTAGCTTAATTTTTTCCTAAAACTTATATCATCATATTGTGTAAGACTGTTGAATCACAGACCTGTACCTCTGAAACAAATAATATATTATATGTTTAAAAAGAAAGAAAGAAAGAAAGAAAGAAAGAAAGAAAGAAAGAAAGAAA
>NW_023270922.1:18166-56317 GCF_011800145.1 Mirounga leonina
AAAGAAAGAAAGAAAGAAAGAAAGAAAGAAAGAAAGAAAGAAAGAAAGAAAGAAAGAAAAAGATATCAGGAAGGGAAAAATGAAGGGGGGGAAATCAGAGGGGGAGACGAACCATGACAGACTATGGACCCTGAGAAACAAACCGAGGGTTCCAGAGGGGAAGGGGGTGGGGGGATGGATTAGCCTGGTGTTGGGTATTAAAGAGGGCATGTACTGCATGGAGCACTGGGTGTTATACGCAAACAATGAATCATGGAACACTACGTCAAAAACTAATGATGTAATGTATGGTGATTAACATAACATAATAAAAAAAAAAAAACTTACACCATCATATTTACACTAACCATATGATATAGTTAGTTTTGGAAACAAAATCTTTTAATTGGCTAGAAAAGCTATCAAATATGAGAATAAAATGAACATGATATCTTGACAGAAAAATATCTTTCAAGACAGAAAGGTACAGATTTGATCGCATAGGAAAAAAAGATCCAGAGAGATAAGGTGACTTGTCAAAATTCGCTCAGTTAGGTGGTTGCAAAGCTCCTATAATAACCCCCAAACCCCATCCTCACACTTAGATATATATATTTTTTTTGTGAGCCCAATACCCACTACATTCAGGAAGAATTAGGTATGTAGTACATTTTGTGGTCATTTTAAGGACACCTTTGTTTTGGCTTGGTAATTGTTAGTCCGTTATAGCTGACTGATCAAAAATGAAAAAGTGATATAGGATTAATTAAAAATCAGTGCACCGATCTTTAATAATTCTGCATATGGCTTTTCATTTAAAGGCAACAGTCCTAACACATCTTGAAGGAGGGGCAAGAAAAATGTAATACGTATTTTTTATTGAAATCAAGTTCGGTGGTAGGTGGAAGACATACCCAAATGCTTAAAGGTTTTCTTATTTCAGTGAAGAGACCTGATATTTCTGAAATATAACATGGATTGTGGATCAGAGGATCATACCTCGTTAAACAATTTGGACTGTTCATAATAAAAATAGAAAGGATATCTTATTTTTACAGTGCTAACCATTTTTGAAAACACATTTTAAAATCATTTTCTCATACCAATATAAAATAATTCTATACATAAAATACATTAGTATATCTAATCCCATACAAGAGGAGTATAAGACTTAAGAGAGCTAGGTAATTTGACCATTAATGTAAGTATGAATCATTTGGGCCTGGACTAAAACATGGCTAATGTGATTTAAGTTCCCTACTCTTTATAACAGTCATTTTTGGAATCCTATTTTTAAGAATTATGTAAGAAATTAAAATGTCATTTGCCTATGATGGAATAAAGACATGTTATCTTAACTATAAATCAAGGGAGGATACACTTCCTTCTTCAAATGCTAATTTTGTATGTGATTAACATGAGTAGACATTGTTCACATTTTAAAAAGCAATACTACATTGTTAAAGAGGTTGCAGTTTGTTTCTCTCAATTGGCATTTCAAACATGAATATTGAATTAATCCATTCTAATGATCCTCCTATCTTCTGCTTTACGGGTATTTGTGAACATTCTCCTACTGCCGATGATTCACAATAAACCTAATTTTGAGGCCATGGTATCTTTTGTCTCTTTGGGGCCTCAAAGGACAATCTTCTAGGATTGCAATATATTATTTAAAAAAAGAAATTAGAGTATATTTTTTTGTTAAAAACAATACAGAGATGCAAGTATACAAAAAGTCCTTGCTAAAAAAAATTGTTTCATTAAATCAAATAGGCAAACAGGCAAACCTTTCACATTTCTAAAGTCTGTTTTAAGAAGGTACCATTTAATAGTGACTTGAAAAGCTGTAATTATATGATAACTATGTCTCCCTGTGGACCTGGACAGTTGTCTACTGGTAAGAGTCTAACCTTGCCATCAGCAGTGATTTCCAATTTTATCTCTAACTGAGGGAGAGGTGAATGAAAGACTTCATTTCAAAGTTGTTCATCGGCTGCCTGGATGATAACTTGTACGTATTGATTTTGCCTCACAGAGAACCGTTCCTTCTTCCAAGATTCCTCCATTTTGTAGATCTGTGAAAACTTAGAAAATTAAAGATCTTGGTTCAAAACTGGCTTTTCTCATAACCTATTGGAACCATAAGTTGCTTTGCTTATACATGAAATTAATAGTATTTACTTATTACATTTTGAAATCATTGTGAGGTTCAAATATTTTATACAAATATACTTTATAAGCCTTAAAGTACTCTAAAACACGAAACAGTAATTGCAGTAATAATGCAGTTTTGAAAATGTGCTGATGATTTTTTTAGCACTTTAGGATTTTAATATCCTACAGGCCTAAAGAACACTAGACTTTAAAATAAGTATAATAGTAGCTTTTATATGTAACAGAGACAGAAGCCCCAGAGTTTGGCCTTAAGTAAATTGCTGCTGATTATAGAGTAAGAGGAGAAGATCCTCACCAAATCCCATGCAATTTGCAACTTTTCACTAAATCTAGTTACCTAAATTGCTTTCATGGGTTTTTCATAAATGTTCTCTCCTAAGATGATGTTGTTGGAATTTTGGAGATATATTTAACTTTATGCCTTGAATACTGAAGGAAAAACTAAGAAACAACAATAGAAAAGTCACAAAAATGTACCAGAGATGCCATCTGACAAAGGTTGCATGCTGTGTATCTCACTGTGGTTTATGAGAACTTTGCTAAGGCTCTTGCACAGTAGCCAACTTGCTGTCTGCTAGAGGTATTGCCCCCATCCTGCTTTCAAAACTTTTTCTTCAAGACCCTAGAGTCAGTGTTTGTCCTTTTTTTAAATGAAGCAGTTGAGTAATAATACTGTTGGATTAAAATACTAGCTTTAATTGTCTTTCTCTAAAGAATAGTAATTTCTGAGTATTGCACTAAATCTCTGTTGTAATTAAATATTTAATTGTGATACTTTAATGAGGAAGAGAATTTTTTGGTACCATATATAATGTAATCAGTTAAACTACAAATACAGAAGTTAAACCATCTAGATATAATCTGATGCTTGACTAATCTTACAGTATTTTGGTAATCTTTTTGAATTGCCTGCATTGGTCTAGGATGCATCCCAAATAATTTATGAATTTCATATTTAAACCTCATCTAGGCCTTGATGCCTCCTCTACCACCACCACTAGAGTGGAGACTTGATAGGTAGCTGTATTCAGGCAGTTTGTCAGGAAGTGATCCTAGGAAACAGGAGTGGGAGTCTGAGTCTAGAGAATTAGAAGAAAGAAAGCCACTATTCTAGAGTTCTTCACAATTGTGGGCAAATGTGGCTTGATCCTTTCAGACACTTGAGAGGAGCAATGTCGAATGCACCTTAGAATTTTCTGCCTGAATGATAGAAAAAGAGCTCTTCTATTCAAGGGCAATAGTTGGCCTATAGCAGAGCTAACTGCCTCACCCCTTCAGGTTGCACTTGTCTTGAGTGCCTAACGGACTGTTCTGTGCATCCCTAAGCTTTTAAATCAGAAAAGCTCTAGGACAGTTCAGCTGTGATGATGTGTGAGGTGCTATCATGCTGTACCTGGGAATTATTGCAACAGTGGCAAAAACAAAAAGTGGAAGGAGATATGGGGCAGAGCACATGGCATTATTACACAAAGGATGTGGCATGATGCAAAAATCACAGATACCCTATCATGTGATAAGTTTCTAAAGGAAACAGTCGTAATCAGCTTTGTAACCTAGCAAAGAGTTCGCCACATACATGCAGATTATTATTTCCTAAATTCTACTCCCTATACTTTTTTCAGATTAAGATCTGTCACAGCATTTTGATCACTGTTCAGAGACCTTACATGCATTTTCTTTAAACAAGATAAAAGTTACTCTCCTTAGCCTGGCATTCAACTTGCTTAAAAAAGTGGTTCTCATATACTTTCCCAACCTGTTTCCAACTCCTTAGTCACCTACCTCCCTTTTCCTTTACTTTTCCTGTGCATTCCAAAAGACTCAATTCAAAGATCACATTCTCCACCAAACTGACATAATACCTTATATGTGTTGGGAAAATAGAAGGCATTATCATGAGTGCATCTTGAGAAAACAATTCAATTTCAGTCTTACTTGTGGAGGGTAAATGATATTTTCTGAAATTTTAATAAATTCAGTAGAGCAATGGGGAAAGTGCTGTTTCTCTTCTTCTGATTCATTGTTCTATCTTTCTCCAGGTACTTACAGTTTAGATAATGGTTGTGGTCTTCACTGATATTTCTCTTCCAAAGAAATTCCAAAAATTTCTTGCTCAGTTATTTTAAGTAAAAAATGCATTAATATTATGTAAACTGTGCAGAACAGGGTTCAGTAATGTTCCTAATACCTTTTGTTGAAAAACATAGATTTTCAATGAAATAATGAGATTTGCACATGCAATTTGGAGAACGAACATTTTGTGTAGGCTGTTTAGATGTGGCTCATTATGCATTTCAATCTTATAAATAAAGAATAAGGAAAAAATACTTCAGTCTGCACTGGCATATGAAGACTTCAGAGTGCTTGGTCCACTGACTTCATATTTCACATAACATTTCCTTGGATCAAGAGATCAGCATTCAGCAAAGTAAATGAAGAATGGGTGAATAACTACAGGATACACTGGTCCTAGCTTATAGCTTACCACCCAGAAACTAACATCCTGATGGAAGAGTCCTTTTAAGAGGCAGTTGAGGGGTCAGCTTGTGAGATTATACCTTGTGAGAATTGGGCATCATCCTCTAGGAGGTAGTATACAATCTGCAGCAATAAAATTATATTGTTTCTTGATGCCAGTGAGTAGAAGAAACCAAGAAAAGAAAGTAACAGCGACCTTGCTTACTCTCATTCGTGCTTGGGAATTTATCCCCCTTCCCCCTCCACCATGCAAATCTAGGAACTGCTAACTATAGGTCTTGGTTCTGGAGAAGGAACACTTTCATCAGGGGTCCTCAAGGGTTCCATTTAATTTTAGTCATGGTAATCTTAAGTTCCTTGCAGCAAGAGAAAAGCAGTCACAGAAAGGAGTCGCCATCTCCTGGCTACGTTAAATGGTAAATAAACAGTATAATAACTGATCATTAGGCAGTGGTAGGGATGCTGTTATACAATAATATTTTTAGTGACAAAGTGATTTATGGGAGTGGGTCTTGTTACTTACCTATCCACTTTGGACATTAGGTGGACAAGTGCAGCAGTTACAATCTTGCAAGGGCAAGGTGACAGTTCTGAGGATCTGTGTCTGAGTCATACCACTGCTATAGTCATCTGGTGTAATATAATCTAGCATAGGTACGGATTAAGGGTGAAAGGAACTTCTAATGAAGAAGATCTAGAATAATGGGGAAAGATGACTGGTACCAACGAAGACACCAAGACTAGAGGCAGGGGCAGGGACACTGATTTACCCTCCTATCCTTCCTTTTTTGAGTTTACCCAGAAAGAGAGAGCAACACGAACCCTGTAAGAGCTGTTCCCAGGTGGATGACTGTATTATATGCAGTAAGTGGGTCCTAAGTGGGTAATATATAGAATCTTGTAGATGCTGTATTTTTCGCTCTTTTTTAAAAAAGATTTTACTTATTTGTCAGAGAGAGAGAGCACAAGCAGGGGGAGAGGCAGGCAGAGGGAGAAGCAGGCTTCCTGCTGAGCAAGGAGCCCAATGCAAGACTTGATCCCAGGACCCTTGGATCATGTCCTGAGCCGAAGGCAGATGCTTAACCAACTGAGGCACCCAGGCGTCCGGATGCTGTATTTTTCCACAAAGATCTCACCTAAGGACTGAGGCACTTCCCTCGACAGTCAGAAAGGGTATGTGTTTATGGTAGACATCTGAATCCTTCTGCTGGAATTGCCCTTCACAGCCTTACCCACAGTTAAATCCTCTCCCCAGAGATAGCCCACATGAAATAACTAGTCTACTCACTCACGCCCTCATAGATGTTGTTACCCAGAGTACTCTAAGTAAACATCCTTTAGGCAAATCATTGTCTCAGAGACTGTTTCCCAGGAACACAAACTAAGACAAGCTGCTTTCTAAAAAATGCTTGTGGTACCTGTTCATATTTGGCATATATTCATCTCAAAGTTAAAAATAATTCTCTCTTGGGGCACCTGGGTGGCTCAGTCGTTAAGCGTCTGCCTTCGGCTCAGGTCATGATCCCAGGGTCCTGGGTTCGAGCCCCACATTGGGCTCCCTGCTCAGCGGGAAGCCTGCTTCTCCCTCTCCCACTTTCCCCACTTGTGTTCCCTCTTTCGCTGTGTCTCTCTCTGTCAAATAAATAAATAAAATCTTAAAAAACACACTTAAAATGATCTATATCATCTTCATGATTAGATTCCAATAATCTCTAAACAATACAAGTCTCTCTTAATAGTTATAGCCCTGATCTAGAATTAAGGGCTTGAATATTGGATACTATTCCCTATATGTACATCCTTACATACAATTTTATCTGTCTTCTACCTACCCTTTACTTGTTTAACCAATTTATACTTGTCTGTTAGGTATCAGGTCCAGTGTCACCTCCTTTAAAAGTCTTTCCCTAACTTTTATTCTGATTTAAATATACCCTATGTACTGAAAAATACTGTAAATACTTCTGTAATAGTATTTTAAACATTATAGGACTAACATACAGTTGTTACCCTGGTGTGAAATGTATTCCTTAAGGCCAGGGACCAAATCAGAAAGAGAGAGAGAGTAATTATATGCTTGTGGGCTCTGGAACTGAACTGCCTTTAATCTGTTGTGAGAAATAAGAGACTTAACAGTGTAATTTCAAATTCTCATAAACCAAATCCATACTTCCAGAACCTCACTTAATGCCTCTCAAACAAATGGTTATCTGTTGAAGGGAGAAATAAATGACTAAATAAATAATTGGTTGATTGAAGAAAGAGTAGACTAAAAACAAAACAGTGAAGGAATAATATTGCCCATTATGGTCATATTTCCATAAGACTAATATATTTATAAAAATATTTAATCTTCATATTAGCTTTTTGGGTTAGATATTATCATTGCCATTTACTGGCTAAAAAATGAATTTCAAGGGTTTAAGTAATTTTCCAAAAGTTATAGCACACATAAAGCCCTAGTGGAATTATCTTTCAATTCTAATTATTTTATAGATTGCTAGAGAGGTAGGGGTGTTTGTGTGTGTGTTTCAAAGGACAGTGAATTTAAGGGGCTATGCAGAGTGAGAGGTAAAAGTGGCATGAATGTTGGTTGTGGCAAGGGGAATAGAAAGAAAGAGATGACTCCAGGTGGTACGCCGAAGGCAGACTCAGTCAGCAAGATCTATTGGCTAGTTAGCTACCAGGAGAAAAGACTATGGACAAATCAACGACAATAGCACATTTTTAGCCTGGGAGAATTGGAGAATGGTGGTTCAATTAACAGAACTACAAGAATCAAGGTTTGGAGTTGGTAAAAAAGAAAATAAAAAAGTACTTATACAATGCTGGTTTTAAGGTCATTTCAAGACCTCTCAATGGAAATTCAGAGCAAGAGTTCTGAGGAGACGAGAAATAACATTGATATATATAACATTAATACATCACATATTAATGTTAAAAACTTTTAAATGTGTATTTTGGAAGTTTTGATCATAAAATTTATAAGGCACTGTGTTGAGTCCAAGTCAAAGATGGTCAGTGCACGGAAAGGAGAGCAGGTTGGAGCCAGGACTGTAATTGTGGACTTTTTTCATTTGAAATAATAATAGATGGTACACATGCAATATATCTATACTGACTGCAAAAACTCATAATGAATGAGTAAATTTGAGTGTAAATATTTTTTAACCTAACGAAAGAGTAAAATAAGTTGCTTTTTTAAAAATCATCTATTGCTTATTGGCATTTTCTAGAATCATGCATCATCTGACCTGGATCAAAATCATTATTATTTGGAATTGCAATATATAAAGCATAACCAACTTTTCAAAGAAAAAAATATATACCAGCCCCAAAACAAATAAGGAAAACTTGCATTTTTATTTTACTTTTGGCTTCCTCAAGTATCTGTATTTTAATACTAATAAAACATAGAGTCAGGATAGTCTGTGTTCCTTTTTGGAAAGATTACCTTGTTAAAGTTCACTTCAGCCTTGTGGTTTACTTTAATATCATATGGAATAATGTTATTTATATAGTTCATTTCATTCACATGACACATGCATCCTCTACACACACACTATACATAGGAATAGAATAAAATTTGCCACTTACTCAATGTGTATAGCACGTGACAGGTTTTCAGAGCGAAAAACAAAAATCTTACTTCCCCTCAAAAATAACATAACTGTTCAAAAGAAAAGACTTAAAAATAAGTGTGAGAGCTGTTTTTCAGTAAGTAACAGCAGTTCCCTTCTACCACATAGCGATCTGAAATTATGTTTCTCGGGAGGGTTGATTCCACATTGCCCTGTGAAGTTCCAAAGATGATCAATAGCAGAATCCAGTGATGACAATGGACTGGTCGTAGGCACTTATGACCCCCGCAGGGCAACCTTCTCCACTCCCACTGAACTTTACCAACAGTGCCAGCCTGCTTGGTAAGAATTATAACAGACATTTTTTTATTGCATTTTTAGTTAGTTACATTTTTAGTCAGTACATCACCATTCTGTCTACATTTTTACAGATAGGCAGATTTATATTTTAAGATAGGTTTGCTTTTAGATGAAGAACACAGTTGGTGCTTTCAAACAGACCTGGGTCTTCTACTTATCAGCTCCAAAACCTTGGACTTCTATTAACCATTACAAGCCAAAATTTCCTAAGCAATATAATAGTGATTATAAATCGTCTGCCCAATAGAATTGTTATGATGATTGAAAGTAATTGCTTCTTTAAAGCATCTAATTCATGACTTGCCCATAGCAGAGGACTAACAAGTGTTAATTATTTTTTCATGAATGCCCTTATAATTATGTTAGAAACAATATTTTATTCAAGAAAGAAAATATTTTTTGTAAAAGTAACATTTATGATAGAATACAAATAAAACTCAAAATTTTTAAATTATTTCTTGATTTATTTCTTGATTTATTTAGTATTTCTAGATCTTTTAAAATTAAAACATCCACGGACTTTAGATGATACTGACGTAATTGCAAGGAGTTGAAAGAAATTCTGTGGCTAGCAGATTACATTAAAATAATGAAAACAGAGGGGCGCCTGGGTGGTGCAGTCAGTTAAGCCTCCGACTCTTGATTTTGGCTCAGGTCATGATCTCAGGGTCCTGGGACTGAGCCCTGCAATGGACTCTGCACTCAGTACAGAGTCTGCTTGAGATACCCTGTCCCTCTGCCCCTCCTGCTTGTGCTCTCTCTCTCTCTCTCAAATAAATAAATAAATAAATAAATAAATAAATAAATAAATAAAAAAGAATAATGAAAACATAATTTCCAAGGAATATAAATCATATTTAAACACTCAAAAACAATTTATTTCTCTAAGCTTTAAAAAATATTTAACTTCATTTACACTGCTTCATTGCTTTGTTTTATTCACTATTAATTATTTTACTGTACAAATGAGCATTAATTAAAAATTACTATTGAAAATATTCAACATGTCCCTGGAATAATGACTTATTAGGGTAAATTTTATGTCTATAGCTTCATGTTACTGTTACATTTACTGCAATGACAGAAAATACAATTATCTTGCCTAATAGCATTTCAGATCCATTACTTTTTTTTTTTTAATCTGAATATCTGGCTTTTTAAAAAAAATATTGTTCCTACTAAATAAAACAATTTTGCCCCTAAAAAAGCATATGTTACATAGGATTCTAAAGGGCAAAAATAATTTTGAGGGCTATTCATGGCATTTCAACATACAAGTATGTTCTCATTTTTACTTAGTAACCACCTTAGAAAGAACAGAGAATAATTGTAAAGATGTTAAAGACATTGACCATGACACAAAATTAGGTTGTGCATTTAAGAAAGAATAGGACATTAAGATCTTGGTAATGGGCATTCCAGCATATTTTCCAGTTCTTACTCAGCCCTGGACTTTGTGTGGCAGAGAATGGGTAAGAAGGCAGAGAAGAAATAGATAAAGGCCAGAGGTTAGGATCAGCTATCAAACCACAGCTAGTCAACTGTTGTAGCAGGATGACCCAACAAAGATGTCCATGTAAATGACTCACCAAAGGTGTCCCTGAAAGCTGTGAATATGTTATGTTACATCTCAAAAGGGGTTCTGCAGATTTACTTAAGGTTACATACCTTCAGCTAGAGTAATCATCTCTAGTAAGATTAAAACAAAACATTCAACATCTCCTTGAACTATATAATAAATGCATTTCTGAAAGCTCAACTTATAACTGGGAAAAATGTAAAAGAGATTTGTGTTTTACCTCCAAAAATTACAGTGTTTTTTTCACCTAAATTATTTTCTGTAGTGATGCTGGAAGGTTGGAGAAGATGTAGAACAATTCTTGATTACTTTTAAGTAAGTGATCCATGTATCGAACTATATCTAGCAAAATTATCTTCACCTAGTTAAAGCCACTATCTACAATGCTTGTGATAACTAAAAACATTCCTCCCCATTTTTCCAAAACATTTCTTGGGAATCACAATTATCTTAAGTGAAAACCACACTGGTAAGTAATGAAAGAAATGAAGAAATTGGACAGTCACATGTAGAAGATAAATAATCCAGCCAAGAAAGGGGAAGAAGACATGAACAGACATTTCTCCAAAGAAGACATCCAAATGGCCAGCAGACACATGAAAAAATGCTCCACATCACATGGCATCAGGGAAATACAAATCAAAACCACAATGAGATACCACCTCACACCAGTCAGAATGGCTAAAATTAACAAGACAGAAACAACGAATGTTGGCGAGGATGCGGAGAAAGGGGAACCCTCTTACACTGTTGGTGGGAATGCAAGCTGGTGCAGCCACTCAGGAAAACAGTATGGAGTTCCTCAAGAAGTTAAAAATAGAGCTACCCTACGACCCGGCAATTGCACTAGTAAGTATTTACCGGCGTGGGGCTTGATTTCAGGACCCTAGGCCTGAAGCCCAAGGCAGACGCTTAACTGACTGAGCCACCCAGGTGCCCCTCATTTGTCCTTTCGATGGTATACTTTATTTAGCAAGTCTCATGAGTACTGTTCATGGAATTTTCACTAGACAAAAAAATCAGCTTCAGTGTGTTACATAGAGCCATGTTACATTACTAGTAGGATTTACCAGAATCTTTTTATTGACACCCATATTCAATAGCATGTAAAATTTACCAGCTTTCAGAACATTGCTATCATCTTTGGCCTTCGTGCTTTTGTCGTCTTTATTATATACTTACGTACTTTCAGAAAGTGAATGGTATAGACATCTTTTGGAACTCAGCCATCTCATTGACCAAACCAATCTTAACTCAGAAAAATCTTTTTGCTTTTTCCCATAATGACTTTCATCCAAATTTTCTGTTTGATCTTCAATACTTTATGATAATCTTTGCAGATACCCAATTCTCATAGATGTTCTTTTGTCTTCTATAAGAATACTATGGAAAGATATTTGCCCAGTGGTATGTGGTGGTTTTCATTTTGCCTTTCCCCATGGGACATGATGCTGGGACAGACATGAGAAGTTGTGCTCTGATTTCTACGGGTCACATCTCTCCTGGTTCTGATCCCCCTGGCCAAAAGTTTTCAATGGCTCTCACTGGTTCTGGAGACTATCCACATTAGTTTTTAGGCATCAGTTGCTTCAGCTAGATTTAGAATCTTTGATTATAATGCCTTGGATGTTTCTCTCCACTTCCCTTGCTATAACATCTATTGCTCATAACCCTTTGCATGCTATTTTTGATGCCTCAGAAGCTCCACTTGCTTGGTCAGATACTCAAATTCCAGGAAGTGTTCCTGACCTATTGTGTACATCTGCCGAGGACAGGCTTCTTACAAGCTGGAAATCTGGGAAATCTTGTTGGAGTCCTGGAGGTTATACAATGGGTTTGTCCTCCTTCACTTCAAACTTCACCAAGTTCTCTGCCTCCTCTTAATAGAGGACTCCTGGAACTGCCAGCTCAGCTGCTGCTTCCAATAAACTCACCCCCTCCCTCTCCGCAGGAGCTGCACCTGGGCTGGAGCTGCCCGGTGGGCTTCCGGCTCGGTCTGCGCCTCCGCAGGCCCTTCGTTTCTCCCGCCTTCCCCTCACAGCACAGGTGGGCCCAGCGTCCGGCACTGGTTATTTTGTGGTTAAAGGAGCCCACAGAAAAGCTCTTTGGTTCTAAGGAACCAACAAAATGTAGTGTTTTGTTTCGTTTTCCTTGTCATGGTTTGAGAGAGACCTCATGAACCTGAGCTGGAATAGTGGAAAGAGGACTCGGACTCGGAGTCCTGAGCTCTGGATTCGGGCTAACCAGCTAAGGTAAGGTGCCCTTTAATACAGAAGCTCCCTACATGGGGAAAGTGAGGATTTTGTACCCTTCTAGTTTTTCTGTAATTATTGATTCATATTATCGGGTATTTTTCAGCATAAAATGTAAGCTTATGTAACAAGAATCTCATGTTTTAAAAATTTCCTTGAGTAACTTGGCCAAAATCATGGGTTTCTGAAAACAGTGATATACTGGAGAATACATTAGACTGCAGTTCTTGTGTTAAATTAAAAATTGGTTGTTTTTCATGGCTTGTGACAGTGAGCCGGATTCCAAGGAAAAAATTCCAAAGACATCGCATATCCGAAATGAAGATAATGCTGAATGACAGTTTGATTAGTCTTTCTCGTGCAGGAATAGAGGAAAAGGTGTATAATTTTGGGCACAAGTAATTAAGTCCCACTTAGTGTTCCTGTTCAAGGTCTGTAAAAGGATATTAGTGGTATTAGAAGAACAAAAGAAAAAGGGTATCAGGTAGAGACTAATGACACCTCCAATTTTGTGATTGTTGGAGATGGAAAAACGTACAGCTTGAGCAGCCAAATCTGGAGACTATTCATATATGTACCAAACTTACTGTAATGAAATACAGCTCCGTAACCCAAATCTGGGAAGTTCATAGCATACGCTTTGATGCTGGGACAGGTTTAAGTCTGGGTCACAGCAAAGCACCGGTGTTCTCATTCTGTACATTTCCAAAATCAGCTCACTTTCTCTCCTAGATTTCTCTCACAATGTCTATTGTGCTTTATTCACAAATGTGTTTTCTTATTATATGATAGATGATACATGCTACCTGTCAGATGATAAATTTCTTTGTGGGAAGATCTGTATGATTTGTCCTGTATGTAATCAGTACATATAGAGTTTATTAAGATGCTTCATGTTTTTAAAAAAGAAATAAATTAGGGACACCTGGCTGGCTCAGTCAGTTAAGCATCTTCCTTCGGCTCAGGTCATGAGCCCAGGATCCGAGCACCACATCGGGCTCCTTGCTCAGCAGGGAGCTTGCTTCTCTCTCTCTGCCTGCTCTGCCTGCCACTCCCCCTGCTTATGCTCTTTCTTGCTCTCTCTGACAAATAAGTAAAATCTTAAAAAAAAAAGATATTCAGGTTTATCTGAAGTATTAAGTAATAAGATATGTATTATTATTCCAGGTGACAACTTAATGCATATATTTTATCCATTAACATAAAATCAATATTTGTAACTTCCCAAATGATTTTGTAGCTTTGTCTTTTTTGCATGGCGTTAGTTCTCCATTACATACAATAGAGTGAACCCACAATTTATTGTTCAAACTGAGATTCAAATTTTAAGACTACAAGAGGGAGAAATTACTACTATTTCAGAAACCTAGGGCACTAGCATGATCTTATACGTAAAATACCATTATACATATTTTTGATCAAGTACAGTACGACCTCATTATCCTAAGGATTTTTTTCCATGACCAACCTAAGTAAAATAGCATTTCCCCAAGCTACACACCATTCTCCTAATACACTTTCTTTTTCCTTTATTTATAATTGTAGCTAACACTTATTGCAATATAGCTAGCCCATAAAGCACTGTTCTGTTTTACAAATATTAATTTATTGAATACCCACAACAACATTGGGATATTATTTTCCATGACTTAGAAACTAGGGAATAGACATACAGAGACTTAACGTGTCCCTTGTCACACAGCTAAGCTATAAGTGAAGGGAGGGGTGCCAGTCTGGCGCCTGCCAGTTAAAACCCGACAGTCTGTTTCCATAATTTGTTCCCTAAGAAACCATATAAAATCATCTGTACTTTCATACAACTTATTGCCACTTTGCATATTTGTGTGCGTGTGTTTATCTATTTATGTTTTTCTCTCTGCCCAGTAGGATGCAAGCTCTATAGGAGTACAGATTTTGCTTTTTTGTTTCTTTTTACTGCTGACCCTCATTCAATAGAGTATTGTCTGGCTCATAGTAGGCCCTCAAATATTAATAGAATCAGAGAATGCATAAAGCATTATCAGCTTTACATCTACATTTATTTTCATACACCTATGTTTTGATAATGTCATGTTTATGACTTCCGGGCCTGGAGTTCTTTCTAGCATATCCATATGAAGTAAAACATGAATCTAAAATAATTCCACAAATAACATGAAACTGACGGTAAAGCCAAGTGGACAATCCCAAGTGACTCTAAGAAGACAGACTGCATTTAGGATAAAGCAGGGGGAAATCAGCAGTACCAGAAAGGAAATAAATCAAGAGAGATTAAAAGTGAGTTTATGAGAAGAAGTCAGACTCTTTGAGACTTCTGGAGTGGCAGTCTTCAAAGTGTATTGTGTGCGCATTTTGACATAAACAAAGGATTGCGTGGGGATTCTGGAATAAATGACAATTTTTTATCTCATCCTTCTTAAATTCCATTTGTGAGATTGGAATGAACATAAGAGGCTACTTTAGATGCAAAATTCATAAATAAATTGATATACATTATCAAGGGGGAGCGTGCCTAAAATCTAGAGACTTGGTGACCAGAGAAAGTAGTTTTGAGACCACCTCTAAGTGTCACCTGACAAAGAAGCCGCATTAAGCCTTGGCTCTGTCCTGGCATTTCCCGGCCTCAGAAACCTTTGTACAGTCCCTCTCACAGATCGACATCCGTGAGGTGATAGCTTCGTGCAACAGTTGCTGTGTAGCCCGCCTCTCGGCAGGCTTGAGGCAGCAGAAATTCTGGGACCTGTGTGGATGAACCCTTCTTAGACCACAGCAGCCGGATCATGGCTGGCAGTATCTGCAGGCTTGAAGCGAGAGGAGAGAGCCCGAGGCTGCCGAGCAAAGGCAGCGGCAAAGGGCAGCTGTGCTCTCAGAAGTGCCATCATGCACAGCTACGAAACCATCTGCCTCCCATATCCTCTCTCCTCATAACTTCCCCATAGATGGGGGGGGGTCGCGCGGAACTTCAAAAAAGAGGCCACTCTCATGGGATGATTATAGGGAAAGCACTAAAACTACACATTCTCTGAGAAACACACGGCAGTGAGTGAGTTTTAATGAAAAGAAGAATGTCTCTCAAATCCCTTTATATGAGAATGTTGGTTGGCACCTGGTGTCGCATGGAACCCGACAGAACATGGGATAGATGCTAATGAGGGGGCAGGAAGGGACCCAAGGATCGGAGAATGAACGGTTCTTCAGTTCTTCATTTTGCAGCACTTTGCCTAATCTCAGCTGACCTTTGTGAGAATGCACAGAGTAGGTGAAGTCTTCTACAACTGGTTATGAATCTTCGGTAAATTCATCTTAATCTCTCTCAGCCTCAGTTGCCCTAACTGTAAAATAGGCATAATAACAGTGCCTACCTCATAAGGTTGTTTGGAAGGCTAAAAAAGAAAGCATATTTAAAATGCTTATAATACTTACCTGACAAACATTAAATGAATATTATTTTATTATTTTATTGTTATATTCTTGTCTCAATATGAGAGCCAGCTTAGACACTAGAGTAGGGATGCATTACATTTTCTACATTAGAAAATTCGTAAAATAATTTTTAAGTCCTATTTCTTTTAAGCTATCAGTGACAGAGGCTACATCTATTCATTTACCTAAATTTATTTGATTTCTTATTACTGATGACTTGGGAAAGAAGACATTGTTATGAGCAGCTGTCCTTTTAATTTTTGCCTTATGCTACTCCTAAAAAATAAGTTTTATATCATTTATATTAAAGATTCAAAATATAGGGGTGCCTGGGTGGCTCAGTCTTTAAACGTCTGCCTTCGGCTCAGGTCGTGATCCCACGGTCCTGGGATCGAGCCCCGCATCGGGCTCCCTGCTCCGTGGGAAGCCTGCTTCTCCCTCTCCCACTCCCCCTGCTTGTGTTCCCTCTCTCGCTGTGTCTCTCTCTGTCAAATAAATAAATAAAATATTTTAAAACAATTCAAAATATGGTGAATTAATTACAATACGTTGGCTTTTCTTTTTGTTTTCTATGAGGCCAAGCTCTCAGATATTTGAAGTTCATGTACAGTTTGCCATTTATTGAACATATCTGTTACTAAAAAATTGCAAATGTGTATTTCCTTTTAAAAATTTTATGGTGGGCATGTTTAAAAATTGTGTATGTAGTTATACAAGTTTGTCACCCTTTTTATGTCAACTTTACTTTTTGCGTCTTGAGGCACAAATAACAATAGCTCCCTTTTACAAACTTAATCCACAGCACACTGGAGAAAGCGTTGTGTATTTGTTGTCTTAACAAAATAACACATCCTTGACTATCCTTAAATTTCTTGTAACAGATAGGGAAGAACATGCTGAAACATTCATATTCTCAGTCCTTTCATTGTTGGATACAATTGAAAAACCTCATTGTTACAATTTCAGCCTCTTGTGCTCCTCTGAGCTACACTCTGCTAGCATGAAGAACTTGGGTATTCCTAATGGATGACTGGCTATTCCCTTGAACATCCTTAACAGTTCCTGCAAGGGACAAAGGGAATCCAGGATTCTATATCAGTTCAGCAAGTCACAGAATATGTATAAAATGGACTTCCAGTTCAAATATTCAAATATATTTTTTTCTAAAATTACAATATAAAGTTTCTTCTAACAGATTAAAATATACCCTAAATCTCTAGTATATGGTGTTCTCTATTCCCCTGCCTGATCACATCCTCTCCCTGTTTTTTTCTTTTTCTTTTTTCTTTTTTTAAATCCTCTTTCTTTTTTCAAACAACTTCTTATCAATTCCTTTTATAAAATTTTTTATAATTTCCATCTTTACAGTCATTTTCCATCCCTTCATCATATCAACCCTTATTTTTGTACATATATAAGTTTTTCTTTCTTTAAAATTTTGAGAGACACTTTCTTCTAAAAGACCAAAACACACCCCAAATCTAGTGTGTGGCACTGATCTATATACCATATAGATCATATTTGATCACATTCTGGTTTTTCTTTTGTTGTTGTTGTTTTGTTTTGTTTGTTGTTGTTTTTATCTTTATCTTTTTCTTTTTTTTTTTTTTCTTTCTTTTTCTTTTTTCTCTCTTTCCCCTTCTTATCCCACTGCTTCAGGTCTTTTCTGATTTGTTTAGAGTATATTTTCTGGGGACGTGGTTACTCTGCTAGCATTTTGTTCTCTCATTAATCTATTCTCCTCTTCACAAAATGACGAGATGGAAAAAATCACCTGAACAAAAAGAACAAGAGGCAGTACCGACTGCCAGGGACCTACTCAATACGGACATTAGTACGATGTCAGATCTAGAGTTCAGAATCATCACTTTAAAGATACTAGCTGGGCTTGAAAAAAATATGGAAGTTATTAGAGAAACTCTTTCTGGAGAAGTAAAAGAGCTAAAATCCAACCAAGTAGAAATCAAAAAGGCTATTAATGAGGTGCAATCAAAAATGGGGGCGCTAACTGCTAGAATAAATGAGGCAGAAGAGAGAATCAGTAATATAGAAGATGAAATGCTGGAAAATAAAGAAGCTGAGAAAAAGAGAGATAAACAACTACTGGATCATGAGGGCAGAATTCGAGAGATAAGTGATACCATAAGACGAAACAACATTAGAATAATTGGGATCCCAGAAGAAGAAGAAAGAGAGAGGGGGGCAGAAGGTATAATGGAGCAAATTATAGCAGAGAACTTCCCTAATTTGGGGAAAGAAACAGGCATGAAAATCCAGGAAGCACAGAGAACCCCTCTCAAAATCAATAAAAATAGGTCAACTCCCCGACATCTAATAGTAAAACTTACGAGTCTCATAGACAAAGAGAAAATCCTGAAAGCAGCTCGGGAGAAGAGATATGTAACCTACAATGGTAGAAACATTAGATTGGCAACAGACCTATCCACAGAGACCTGGCAGGCCAGAAAGGACTGGCAGGATATATTCAGAGCACTAAATGAGAAAAATATGCAGCCAAGAATACTCTATCCAGCTAGGCTGTCATTGAAAATTGAAGGAGAGATAAAAAGCTTCCAGGACAAACAAAAACTAAAGGAATTTGCAAACACAAAACCAGCCCTACAGGAAATCTTGAAAGGGGTCCTCTAAGCAAAGAGAGACCCTAAAAGCAACATAGACCAGAAAGGAACACAGACAATATACGGTAACAGTCACCTTACAGGCAATACAATGGCACTAAATTCCTATCTTTCAATAGTTACCTTGAATGTAAATGGGCTAAATGCCCCAATCAAAAGACACAGGCTAACAGACTGGATTAAAAAACAAGATCCATCGATATGCTGTCTGCAAGAGACTCATTTTAGACTCAAAGACACCCCCAGATTGAAAGTGAGGGGGTGGAAAACCATTTACCATGCTAATGGACACCAAAAGAAAGCTGGGGTGGCAATCCTTATATCAGACAAATTAGATTTTAAACCAAAGACTGTAATAAGAGATGAGGAAGGACACTATATCATACTTAAAGGATCTATCCAACAAGAAGATCTAACAATTGTAAATATCTATGCCCCTAACATGGGAGCAGCCAATTATATAAGGCAATTAATAACAAAAGCAAAGAAACACATCAACAACAATACAATAATAGTGGGGGACTTTAACATCCCCCTCACTGAAATGGACAGATCATCTAAGCAAAAGATCAACAAGGAAATAAAGACTTTAAATGACACACTGGACCAAATGGACTTCACAGACATATTCAGAACATTCCACCCCAAAGCAACGGAATACACATTCTTCTCTACTGCCCATGGAACATTCTCCAGAATCGACCACATCCTAGGTCATAAATCAGGTCTCAACCGGTACCAAAAGATTGGGATCATTCCCTGCCTATTTTCAGACCACAATGCTTTGAAACTAGAACTCAATCCCAAGAGGAAAGTCGGAAAGAACTCAAATACATGGAGGCTAAAGAGCATCCTACTGAAGAATGAATGGGTCAACCAGGAAATTAAAGAAGAATTAAAAAAATACATGGAAACCAATGAAAATGAAAACACAACTGTTCAAAATCTTTGGGATGCAGCAAAGGCAGTCCTAAGAGGAAAGTATATAGCAATACAAGCCTTTCTCAAGAAACAAGAAAGGTCTCAAGTACACAACCTAACCCTACACCTAAAGGAGCTGGAGAAAGAACAGCAAATAAAGCCTAAACCCAGCAGGAGAAGAGAAATCATAAAGATCAGAGCAGAAATCAATGAAATAGAAACTAAAAGAACAGTAGAACAGATCAACGAAACTAGGAGCTGGTTCTTTGAAAGAATTAACAAGATTGATAAACCCCTGGCCAGACTTATCAAAAAGAGAAGAGAAATGACCCAAATCAACAAAATCATGAATGAAAGAGGAGAGATCACAACCAACACCAAAGAAATACAAACAATTATAAGAACATATTATGAGCAACTCTATGCCAGCAAGTTAGATAACCTGGAAGAGATGGATGCATTCCTAGAGATGTATCAACTACCAAAACTGAACCAGGATGAAATAGAAAACCTGAACAGACCTATAACCACTAAGGAAATTGAAGCAGTCATCAAAAATCTCCCAAAAAACAAAAGCCCAGGGCCAGATGGCTTCCCAGGGGAATTCTACCAAACATTTCAAGAAGAATTAATACCTATTCTTCTGAAACTGTTCCAAAAAATCGAAACGGAAGGAAAACTTCCAAACTCATTTTATGAGGCCAGCATTACCTTGATCCCCAAACCAGACAAAGACCCCATCAAAAAGGAGAATTACAGACCAATATCCCTGATGAACATGGATGCAAAAATTCTCACCAAAATACTAGCCAATAGGATCCAACAGTACATTAAAAGGATTATTCACCATGACCAAGTGGGATTTATCCCTGGGCTGCAAGGTTGGTTCAACATCCGCAAATCAATCAATGTGATACAGTACATTAACAAAGGAAAGAACAAGAATCATATGATCCTCTCAATAGATGCAGAAAAAGCTTTTGACAAAGTACAGCATCCTTTCTTGATCAAAACTCTTCAGAGTATAGGGATAGAGGGTACATACCTCAATATCATAAAAGCCATCTATGAAAAACCTACAGCAAATATTATTCTCAATGGGGAAAAACTGAGAGCTTTCCCCCTCAGGTCAGGAAGGCGGCAGGGATGTCCACTATCACCACTGCTATTCAACATAGTATTGGAAGTCCTAGCCACAGCAATCAGACAGCAAAAAGAAATCAAAGGCATCCAAATTGGCAAAGAAGAAGTCAAACTCTCACTCTTTGCAGATGATATGATACTTTATGTGGAAAACCCAAAAGACTCCACCCCAAAACTGCTAGAACTCATACAGGAATTCAGTAAAGTGGCAGGATATAAAATCAATGCACAGAAGTCAGTGGCATTCCTATACACCAACAACAAGACAGAAGAAAGAGAAATTAAGGAGTCGATCCCATTTACAATTGCACCCAAAACCATAAGATACCTAGGAATAAATCTAACCAAAGAGACAAAGGATCTGTACTCAGAAAACTATAAAATACTCATGAAAGAAATTGAGGAAGACACAAAGAAATGGAAAAACGTTCCATGCTCATGGATTGGAAGAACAAATATTGTGAAGATGTCAATGCTACCTAGAGCAATCTACACATTCAATGCAATCCCCATCAAAATACCATCCACTTTTTTCAAAGAAATGGAACAAATAATCCTAAAATTTGTATGGAACCAGAAAAGACCCCGCATAGCCAGAGGAATATTGAAAAAGAAAAGCAAAGCCGGTGGCATCACAATTCCGGACTTCAAGCTCTATTACAAAGCTGTCATCATCAAGACAGCATGGTACTGGCACAAAAACAGACACATAGATCAATGGAACAGAATAGAGAGCCCAGAAATGGACCCTCAACTCTATGGTCAACTAATCTTCGACAAAGCAGGAAAGAATGTCCAATGGCAAAAAGACAGTCTCTTCAACAAATGGTGTTGGGAAAATTGGATAGACACATGCAGAAGAATGAAACTGGACCACTTCCTTACACCACACACAAAAATAGACTCCAAATGGTTGAAAGACCTCAATGTGAGACAGGAGTCCATCAAAATCCTAAAGGAGAACACAGGCAACAACCTCTTTGACCTCAGCCGAAGCAACTTCTTCCTAGAAACATCGCCAAAGGCAAGGGAAGCAAGGGCAAAAATGAACTATTGGGACTTCATCAAGATAAAAAGCTTTTGCAAAGCAAAGGAAACAGTTAACAAAACCAAAAGACAACCGACAGAATGGGAGAAGATATTTGCAAATGACATATCAGATAAAGGGCTAGTATCCAAAATCTATAAAGAACTCATCAAACTCAACACCCAAAGAACAAAGAATCCAATTAAGAAATGGGCAGAAGACATGAACAGACATTTTTCCAAAGAAGACATCCAAATGGCCAACAGACACATGAAAAAGTGCTCAATATCGCTCGGCATCAGGGAAATCCAAATCAAAACCTCAATGAGATATCACCTCACACCAGTCAGAATGGCTAAAATTAACAAGTCAGGAAACGACAGATGTTGGCGGGGATGTGGAGAAAGGGGAACCCTCCTACACTGTTGGTGGGAATGCAAACTGGTGCAGCCACTCTGGAAAACTGTATGGAGGTTCCTCAAAAAGTTGAAAATAGAGCTACCATATGATCCAGCAATTGCACTACTGGGTATTTACCCCAAAGATACAAAAGTAGGGATCCGAAGGGGTACGTGCACCCCGATGTTTATAGCAGCAATGTCCACAATAGCCAAACTGTGGAAAGAGCCAAGATGTCCATCGACAGATGAATGGATAAAGAAGATGTGGTATATATATACAATGGAATATTATGCAGCCATCAAAAGGAATGAAATCTTGCCATTTGCAACGACGTGGATGGAACTGGAGGGTATTATGTTGAGTGAAATAAGTCAAACAGAGAAAGACATGTATCATATGATCTCACTGATATGAGGAATTCTTAATCGCAGGAAACAAACTGAGTGTTATTGGAGTGGGGGGTGGGGTGGGAGGGATGGGGGGACTGGGTGATAGACACTGGGGAGTGTATGTGCTCTGGTAAGCGCTGTGAATTGTGCAAGACTGTTGAATCTCAGATCTGTACCTCTGAAACAAATAATGCAATATATATTAAGAAAAAAAAAAAAAGAAGAAGAAGAAGAAGGTAGCGGGAGGGGAAGAATGAAGTGGGGGAAATCGGAGGGGTAGACGAACCATGAGAGACAATGGACTCTGAAAAACAAACAGGGTTCTAGAGGGGAGGGGGGTGGGAGGATGGGTTGGCCTGGTGGTGGGTATTTGGGAGGGCACATTCTGCATGGAGCACTGGGTTTTGTGCACAAGCAGTGAATCATGGAACACTTCATCTAAAACTAATGTTGTAATGTAAAGGGATTAACATAAGAATAAAAAAATTAAAAAAAAAAAATTACAATATAAAGAATATCTCCAGGTACATCTGAATAAGATTAAATGGACTTCAATAAATCACCACAGTAATGGTCTGTGAGAACCACTGTACAATGGTAAAAATAAGCATCTGCTTATTAACCAAGTCAAAACTGAATTTCTAAAATTTAGCTTTGTTGCCTCACAAAAATATTTACTAAATGTCAGAACCATCTTTGTACTCTGTCCCCACATTATCGTCTCTACCAAGTGATCTCCTGATTTCCTAATCTGCCTGAAAAGGCTCCACTAATGAAAACGAACTGGAGATCATGTCTGCTAATATTTACTTTAACTGAATATTACTGTTCAACCAACAGAACATTTTTTTCATTTGTAGATGTAATGTACTATGGGAAGTACTTCTGTGTCCAAATAATGTATGCAATATCAATTTTAAGTAAACATTATAATAGTTTTTCATATGTGTAGATGGGAAATATCTTAGTCATGAAATATCATCACTCCCAAGGCATCTCCCAGAAGAGTTTATTTTAAATGTTATAATTCATTTTTAAAGTTTTTTAATGTAAATTTGATTTGAATCAGTATAGACTATTATATTAACTATAGTAAATTAGAATAAAGAATTTTTCTAGTTAACATAAAGTAAAACACAGAAGAAAATAATTACATGGAATATATTAAATGCTTAAAGTAGTTTTTCTGTTAAAAAAAAAACGGGCTTAAATTGTGTTCTCTACTGGGACTGAAGTTCATGTGCATTTCTACATTTATTGATTTTCTGTTTTTATGTAACAAATTACTACAAGCTTAGTGGCTTAAAACAACACACACTTATTATCTTATATTTCTGTGTGTCAGGAGTCCAATCACAGCCTAGCTAAGACGATTAGTGTCTTAAAGGCTGCAATCAACATCTGAGGTGCAGGACCTCTTCCAAGCTTACTGGTGTGATTTAAAAATAAATCCTGACTTAGGTAAAGAGAAGCTTTATTCAAAAAGAGTATTGCGGTAGGGAGAATGCTTCCATCTCAGGATGTACAAAGTGTCTCAAGATCAAACAGGGAAAGATTTTTCTTTTATAGAGAAGAGAAAGTAGGCCTAGCAGAAACTTTGTGGGTGAAAAGGATAGGTGGTGGAGTGAACAGGTGGAAAAGTAGGATGCTTCAGCAGGAAATGTTTTTCTTGGAAGTTGGTTCACTCTTGGAATGAGCTGTTAAGGAGAGATGTTCTGCACCTTAGTGCTTACTTAATCTTGGTGAGCCCAAAGTTCAGGGGCCTTATGGGAGGAGAAAAGCCTGACTAAAGTTTGATCAAGTCAGGTCAATGGATAAATTATAGGTAATTGTGAACAGCCTCCTACCCCTTGCTGTTTAAAACAAAACCTGCCCTTAAACACTGCTATGATTAGAATCGAACACTACATCAAAAACTAATGATGTAATGTATGGTGATTAACATAACATAATAATAAAAAAATAAGATTAAAAAAATAAAAAAAAAGAATCCAAGTCATTGTGAAATTAAGTTTTGCAAAAATGGTTTTTAGAGTTGAGCTGACCTTCATGTTCTTGTTAGCCTCAAAAGACTAGTTAATTATTAAAGGTTGAATAAAGTAATAAAAACAAGATTTGAGATTTGAAGGGAGCTAGTTGAGAATATCCTAAGAGGTTGGACCTGAAATGTCTTTAGATGATGGAATGAAGACAGTGGAGATCTAGTAAATTTCCTGTTTTACAGCCTGAATATTTTTGGTGGTGGCATAGACATCAGAGAAGTTGCAGGGAATATATGTACAGCAGTCACTTCTGACTACTGTCTGTATCACCATGAGAAGCCACAGCCGTATCCGATGCCATTCCATTTTAGAGAACCACTCACTGGAGCTCCCATAGTTCTCTAGCAATGATGCTGGTTTCGCTAAGATTGTCCATAGCCCTGGTTATTTTCCAGAGCTGCAGTCACCAAAGTTGCTCATACATGAATTGCTTTGGTAGTTAACTCTTGCAGGTTTACTTTCAGTCTCTTAGACTCTTGTTCTAAAGCTTCTTGAGAACCTAGTTAAAAAAAAAAAAAAAAGAAGGCCACATCCTCCTTATGGAACTAGGATTTGCACCTAAACTTATAGGTGTAACACAGTTTTGACCTTTGGGATCATTTAGTGTCGGGAAAACTTAAATAAGAGGCAACAAAGTAGTTAAGGTAAGAAAAGAAGTCAGTTTTTATAAAGATTAGATAAGAACTGATTAGGTTAACTAAATAGGTTCTAGGCCAGTTAATAGGCAGATACTTATAGGCACAGTTGCCACAAATAAAATGTTTTATCAGGGGCTATGCAATGCTCATGAGAATAATTGCCCATAGATTTGTATTTTAGACTTCATATGAGTTCTTTTGATGGAGACACTGTCCCATACAATTGGGATGAGAAGAAATCTCAGGTTTTTGTAGCAGGATGGACAGTTCCAAATATACCAGGTAAAACTGTGCTCAAGATCATCAGAATCTATTATTAGATACATAGAACAAGGTAAGGAATGCCTCCTATAATTATAGAGTAGGTATTGGCAGAAAACTAGTTGTAATTGCAAAAACTTAGGTTCATAGAAGGGACCCTTGGTTATGTTAAGGTAGAAGCATAGGTCATTCTTTTGAAAAGTATTGAAGTTGAAGAATATTCCTTTTGAAATCTACAGAAAAAAAGCAAAGTTCCCTAGTGTTAACACAAAGAATGCCCTTAAATTGGAGATAGGTTTAGCAATTTGGGGGAAGCTGAGGCTTCCAAAGGAAAAGTAGTATATAAGCAGCAATCAAAAAACAGTATTATAAGATTTTGAGACAAGTTGAGTGAAAGAATGCCATAGATTCTGGGGTCCCTGGTGGGAAAAGGGATGGCTATTATTAAAAGACTACTTGGGTGGGGCGCCTGGGTGGCTCAGTCATTAAAGTGTCTGCCTTTGGCTCAGGTCATGATCCCAGGGTCCTAGACCGAGCCCCACGTCGGGCGCCCCGGCTCCACAGGAAGCCTGCTTCTCCCTCTCCCACTCCCCCTGCTTGTGTTCCCTCTCTTGCTGTGTCTCTCTCTGCAAATAAATAAATAAAATCTTAAAAAAAAAAAAAAGACTACTTGGGTGAGAGGAGGAGGAGCAAGAGGAGATAGTACAATGTAAGGTTCATCATAGAAGATTGCAGTTACAATGAGGATAGAGAAAAAGGATATACAAAGGACAGTAAAAATGGTGACAATCGAAAATAGGAAAGGGAGTCCTATGGTGTCTTGTTCTGACATCTTGGATGGAAAGTTATGACCTCATGATTTCATCTGCTTGGTCCAAGGTTCTGGGGAAGATTTCTACCTCATGCCATTATGTGCTTCTGGGGGCTCTTAGAGAGAGCCTTAGTTTAACATTGTCATTTGGAGTGAACTTCCATTCATAGTAGCTTTTGTATCTTTTTTAGTTGAGAGACATGAATCCAAGGCTGGGACAAAGAAAGAATTCCTTGAATATCTTGAATGACTTTACTGGTGAAATGGGTCCCTCTATTTTTATCTGATTAATTTGAGAACTGAAAGCATAATCAAAATCAAGGTGGGACATCCAGTGGTTTGGCTTTCCAGGATTGCTATAAATAAATAAAAGATGGCAAGGTAAAAACTGTGGAGGGTAGATAAAGGGTAAAACAATTTGTAATCAAAGTAGTATGTGGAAACTAGTAGTATTTATGAGCTTTTTAAAATTTCCTTCAAAATAGCATTTCTGAACTAAGGCAATCATTTGAGGATCTGGGACCAAATCTAAACATGTAGGTATGAAACACATAAGCACAAGAATAAAGTTCTGTGACTGATATATTTTGCCCAAAGAATGGAAACTGTAGATATTAAGAAAATAAATGTAAGGTTTTGAGGGACAGACATTAACTAACTTTGAATTGTTGACTGTGGCATTTGACCTTTACAACTCACTAAAGATTATAATTATTCAGACTCTAAGTTAATCTTCTGTAAGAGTAAAATCTATTTAAAAATTGTTCACTTTAAAAATTGTATGACAGTAAGACAGTCACTCACTAATAATGTAACTTCTCCATGTTATAATTCAGGTTGCTTCATCTCTTTCCCACATACATTTGGATATGGGCTGCTCTTAGAAAAAAAATTACGAAGTGGTAAGGAATATCTCTGGACCATTCACTATCTGAATATCTTTCTTCCTTTGTCAGTAAAACTTGGTAAAGGTAATTGATTAAAAAAAAAGGTTAAGGTGGTATTTTATCTATATTCTCAATACATATATAAAAATGGTAACATTTTCTTGTAGTATTTTACAATATGATATTTAATGAATGTGTAATCTGATTTTCATACATTTAAATTGACAATACATCCAGTATTAGATGACTTTGGTGCACTGGCTTTTCAAGACAGTGAAACAGAAATAATTCTTATCTTGATATTTTGAACCAATACAGAAAATTATGTTTCCAGAATTTTAGAGGCTTTTATCCATGAAAGAGAAAATTAGGGTGTCTTTGATATTGTTAATGAAAAGTTTTCAGAAGGCAGAATTCATTGAAATTGTAGGCAACCATCTGAATCCTGTATCTTCATATGCATTTAAATTTTAAAGTTTTAATGCACCTCCAGAAACCAGAAGTATTGTGTTGATAAGTGATACAATCTGGTAGAATTTACTTCTGAGCCAAATAGTGGCAGTTTGGGAAGGAGACAATCTTATTCCAATTGGCTTCATACAATTATTTTCCTTGGGCTACCATGTTGACTTCTGGAAAGATAAGAAACATGTCTCAGCATGCATAAACAACAAAGATATTGTACAAGTTCATTTGGAATATCATTTGAAATTATAGACTTTTAGAATGAAGAAACTGAATATAACTTTCTGTTAGAAAAGCTAGAGACATGATCTTTAGAATTCATCACAAACAAGAGGAATACATACTTTGTTGCTGTCTGAGCTTATTGAACTCTGATTCTGTCCAAAACTAATGTAGCGGGGTGCCTGGGTGGTACTGTTTGGTTAAAACGTCTGATTCTTGGTTTTGGCTCAAGTGGTGATCTCAGGGTTTTGAGATCAAGCCCCACATCAGGCTCTGTGCTCAGCGTAGAGTCTGCTTCAGACTCTCTCTGCCCCTCCCTCTCGTGTTCTGTCTCTCAAATAAAATAAATAAATCTTAAAATACAAACAAACCAAACTAATGTAACAATCCTTGTGAAGATAGTTTTTTTTCCCTCGACATCCCTGAGAGTTAGGGATCATTATTTGACCTACTTATGGCCAATGAAACATAGGGAGAAGCCTACTAGGAAAGTTCAGGGATAGTCTTTGCCAAACGTTAACACAAAGATGCTAGAGATTTCTTCCCTGGCACCATTCTTTTTCCTCTTTCTTCCTTGTACCTGAGAAGTGTCTGAAGCTACGCCAGCTACCCTGTGATCACATGAGTAGAAAAATTTAATGATTAAAAACTCAGCAGCTATGTATGGTCCACTTAGAATCTGAAAAGATCCCAGTCTCTTGGCAGTAGTATTACACTAACCCTGATGTAATCAGCCTTCAAACCTCTTATTAAGTAAATACAAAAACCTCAAATCTATAGCACTTATGCCTACGTTCATTAGGCTTCTATTGCTTGCGGCTGAATGTATCTTAGTGATGCAAATGTGCAAGGAAAACTGGGACAAAATTTTAATAAGGAGTTGGCAAACAGATAAAGGGGCTTTAGCCTATGGAAATGTTAATACTGATAGCAATTAGATGTTGGGAAAGAAACTGGAGCCTGGATCCATAAGAGTGAGTTGAAATGAGATTTGCATTTGGGAGATTGTGTCAGATATAGGAGATCAAACCTTGTGTCAAACTTAAGTTTGTAAGAAATTATCCAATCATTTAAACATCACTGTTGTTTCATAGTAGCTAAAAAATCCTAAAAACATAAATTTTATGTATAAATATATGTAATCCTGATTTCTTGTAACTGAGACTAAGTTGGCTCATGGAATAATTTTCCTAACTTCAGCACTGCCAGTCTATACTCACTCTTTTTGCTGTCCCTATTAAATGAGTTAGTATTTATATCTCTCTATAATTCATGCTCATCCTGTAAGGTGATATGTGGGTTTCCAGGAGGCCTCCAATGTAGCAATGGGTCAGGGATGATTTAAGTGGCAGTCCATGGTTGTACTATTTCTTACTAGACTCCACTCAGTTCTAAGTCATCTTGAAGTATATGGGCAGTTTTCCTTTGTCCCTGTGGCATTATCTACTTATAATCTATGCTCCTAGATAACACCTAGTTGTGGAAGAAACTCTAAATTGTTCTTTCATAAATTTTGAAGGCCTTTTTTTTTGTTCCAATCCTTTCAACTACTTACATATTCCTTTTGAAGGCCTGGGATTTTCATAATTTCCCCCTGTACCTCTTAAGGAACTAGTTCTGGCAAATATTATGTGGCTTTCAAGGTTTTGCTCTGCTAACAATTTTTAGAAAGTTTAGAAAGGTTCAAAAGCAAAGAGTTACACTTTTTTTTTTAACCATCCTTTTCTTAAAGCTACTATTTATATACGTAGCAGTAGCTGCTTTAATTTTGTTGACAAGAAATTGGGGGTAACATAAATTAAAGAAACACATAACTTAATACCAGATAATTAGCCTTCTCCATGTACCATGTACCAGGTACTTTGTTAAACTTAAAGGTAAATAAGATAAAGACCTAAGGTCTTTACAATCTGTGAAGATACTCAAACATGTAAACAATATAAACCAATGAATGGTAAGACAGAGATTTGTGATTTTTGCTCTAAATATTTTTAATGTGTTTATTTTTAATAAAGGGTATTTATTATTAATTTGAAAATCTATTGTCTTGGCATATAGTATCTACACTAATGATTATTGGTGATAGACATCATCACAGGAATTGGAGAAAACCCAGTCCACTTCTTCTGTTCCCTCTGTCTGTATTTCTTACATTCCTTATTTCAAATTGATGATTAACACTTATTAACGTGTGTTAACAAAGGTTAATGGAGATCTTTAGAAGGAAAATTGATACTACGGGAAAGTGTGTGGGTGGGAAAAAGAGTGGGAATCAAAGTTAGAAAGAAGATATTTATGTTAAGGAGAAAAAGCAGAATCAAATTAAAATTAAATCTGAGTAGAAGGTAAAGTAAAACTAAGAAAAGGGCGCCTGGGTGGCTCAGTTGGTTGGGCGTCTGCCTTCGGCTCAGGTCATGATCTCAGGGTCCTGGGATCGAGCCCCACATTGGGCTCCCTGCTCAGCGGGAAGCCTGCTTCTCCCTCTCCCACTCCCCCTGCTTGTGTTCCCTCTCTTGCTATGTCTCTATCTTAAAAAAACAAAACAAAACAAAAAAAAACCACAAAGAAAAAAACAACTGAAGAAATAAGAACGACTGAAAGAGAAAAACTTATGAACACTCAGTGATTCAAATATTTCAAAACAATATTCTAATAGAGAAGGGAGGTTATGGCTGGAAGATTAATTGCCACCAAGAACTGGAATATGGATCCTGACCAGTTTGGGGTTTATAGAAAAGAGATGTCTTCCCCCAGATTTACTCATCTTTCAAAACCAAGCCCACACACATGCCTCCCTGCAGTGTTCCATTCACATGTTTTCATCTGGTTAAGTGTGTCTCCTTTATAGTCCCATAGTATCAGCACTGACTGTGGACAAGTAGGAGGGGTCCTAGTGTAGTTCCATGTATTGACAGGGCCTCTCTCTGGCTTTCCTCTGCAGCAAAGGAGTTTGGGGTCAAAGGGACTTCCCCTGCCTTTTAGACCAGTCTCTGGGGAAATTGTTAGAAAGTCTCTGCCCCCAAACCCCCCAGCCTGGTTTTAGGTCTTGTGCAGCCCACTTCTCCCATGTTATCTTATGGGATGGAGCTAATAATTGTAATATCTATACCTGAAGGCTAGGTAAAGAATAACTATTTGGGCAGGTTTGAAGGAAGCCCTTGAAATCTGTGGAATGAACCTGATTATAGGAAAAGAAGGGACCCTGGAGTCTGCTCTACTTATATTACCATGTTCCTATGCAAAATTGCGGAGGAGCTCAGTAACTCTAAATTTGAACTTGATCTTAAAGGTCTGATTCCTTTAGGGCACTTGAGAGGGTAATGCTAGCAAGAATAGGGGCCTGCATACCTTGGAGGCAGAAGTTGTCTATCTTGGACTGGGTGGGGCAATTTAGGAAGCCCCTAGACCCTAGAGAGTGGTTGTGGGAGAGATTCAAAGGTCAGACAGAACCCAGACTTTGTACTGAGGATAAAGAAGTCTGTGCAACAAGGACAGACTAGTTAGCAAGCAGAAGAAATACTTTCCCCTCCTCTCTTCCAACTGTAACCCAGCAACTGTAACTTCTCTAAAACATGGATCCGTTTTTGGAAGGGAAGAAAGAAAAATTAATTTTGAAATTGTGCTAGGCTATATACCATTATTTTGGTATGAACTGTTGGTTTAACCATAATTTCAAAAAGAATTTTTGAATTCTTCCTACCCTTTATTTTTCTTTTCTTCCATTTGGGTGGAAATTGCAAAAACTGGAGCACTGTCTTGGATGCAAGGATAGAAGCACATGTTGACAATGGCAAAATTATGTTGCAAACCTGGGACTCCCCTCCTAACTTTGGACTACTATGTGAGAAAAAAAGATTCTCTTTAATTTTTTCCATTGTTTTCTATGATTTTTTGTTGTTGTCGTTGCAGCAGCTTATTCTATACCCCAACTAATTACCTTCCAGCTGTCACAACATAGCTCTCCCAAGGGCATGACTAGGCCTATTGAGGTCTAAGGAAATGCCAGGCTATATACATATTATGCAGAGTGGAGTTTTGTGATAGGCAGTGAACTTTGCACAAGTTTAAAGAACTACATAATCCTTAACTGGCTTACAGCAATTACATGTCCCTTCCCGGTTCAGGAATCCTTGAATTGTGACCTAGCAATTCTGTGGAAAAATTATTATTCTAATCTGTTAGATACAGGCATAATCTTTTAGACATGCAAATGAAAGGATACATTTTATAAGATTTGCTACTTGGAAAATAGCCCACACACCACATACTGCATTGCTGTTTGGGAGTTTTGCTCTGTTTTTGATCGTGGGTATCTTCAGTAGGGAGAGATTATTGATTAAATAAAAGGAAAAAACAATTTTTGTCCCTCCTCAGAAATCCTTATCAAGTTTTTCCTCTTTTCATTTAATTATAACTCTTAATTATTTCCTGAAGTGAAAGTTTACAAAATAAGATAGATGTTAGAGTGAAAAGAATTACCTGGAAAATTCAAAATATTACATAATATATTCACAAACATATTAAAAATAAAAGCAGTAGACTACACCTAAGCTGCTTTAGAGGAATTTTCTTTTTCCTTTGAGAAATCACTGTGATTATTTATTTGAGTGGGAGTCTTGCAATTATTTTTATCATTGTTGTTTTACAAAATAAATTATACTATATGGAAACATGAATAAGGAGCTTCTTTTCAGTAGAAATTTTTATGCTTTTCCTTCCACTCTATTGAGTGTTAACTCATGAAAAGAAATAACTTTTCATGCAGTTGATATTTTATCCACAATAAACCAACATATTGGTTGGTTTATTAATAACATATTGTTAACAGAATCATAACCCAAATTCCAATGTAATTATACTTTAAATTAGTTACATTTATTTATCTTATAGATAAACAGATTAAAATTCTATCCATAATTTAGACTGCTTTAAATGATTACTGTCACCAAATTGCTTTATTTGTGGAGTATTATATTACATTAACACCTACATATTTATATACATGTTTGAGTTAGAAAAAAAATGATTCATTTTGTCATTTAAGAGAATTTTCAAATTAAGTGCCTTATCTTTTTCCCATAAAAATGAAACTCAAATTGAACTATCCTCACTTATTTAGAAATTATTATCTGTGACTAACAAGAAAATATTTATAATAAAATAATTTTTCAAAGACCAGAAACACTTAAAAAACTTATTAGATCTTCACTTGCAACTGATTTATATAATTTTTAATAGTCATTAATATCAGTCTGACATTCAGAATATTTTTCTATTTGTGGGCTCCTTATTTCATCTCTGTAATGCCGTTTTCCTCTATTAATAGCAAAAATACAGCAGTGATAACAAGAGTAACTGGCTCTCAAAGAAGAAATACATCACAGGCAGCTGTGAAATCTCTTGCTTATATTCCCTTGGATTATCCCTTGATGATTAGTAGTTGTGGGTAGTTGATTATTAAATTAAACTGCTTGTGTCGCTAGCTCATTCTGAACAATTCCCCTTTTTTGTCTCAGTCCTAAAACTACTGTCACATGGCTTCTCTCATCATTCTGTTTAAACGCTTCTTACTAAGTTGAGCAGTAAACTTTCTGATGTTACGTGGAATGAATCTCGTTTGTTCTTTGCCGTATTGGGTGATTCGCCATTTCTACCTTCTTAAAATTCTGTATTTTGATTATCTTTACATATATCTAAACATTTCTTCTTTTCCTTCTCCTTATGCTTCTCTTCTTCCTCCTTCAGCTTCTCCCCTTCTCTCTATCCACTTCTCCTCCTCCTTCTCATGCACTGGTCTCTCTTTATGCACTATTATATGACCTTATATGTAATTACTCCTTAGTATTTTATATTTGGCTCTGTTCTTCTCACTTCTGATTTCATTATAGGGTATCAGTTACCATGTTTTTGCTGTTTACTTCCACTTCCTTAGAATTTTATTTCCAGAACAATATTATTCATAGATTTATTAAGATCTTTAAAGCTATACATTTAACTCTCTACCATACATTTGTACTTTGACTGACAGGCATTTTAAGCTTAACATATCTCAAATGAAAGGTGTCCTCTTGATCCATCCTTTTCCAAAGCAATGTTTTCTTCTGTAATGAGACAACCTTGACCTTGTCACCCAAGCTTGAAGCATCAGTGTCTCTTCTTTTCCTCATCTATCCAAACCCATTAATCATAAAGCTCAGCTGATAGTACATTCTACATGTCGGAAGAAATATTTCCTCTTCTCCATCTCTATTACTGAAGTCATGATTGAAGTCTCCACCATTCATTGTCTGAAGTTCTCTGTCACCTAGCTACATTGTCTTTGTGTTGCCAGTAATGTCTTTCTCAAATTTATCATCCAAAAATCACCCAAGTGATTTTTTTTTTAATGTGAATGACACCACATGTTTTAGAAAACTGTAGTAATTTCCATCAACCACGGTACAGAGGTAAATATTCATCCTTTGTTTAGCTTCTGTTAATCTTTCTAATCATTCTTACCTTACACTATTCACTTTGGCCACATTGAAGAGCTTGGGATTTCTCACACATACCATGTTCTCAATTTTTTCCCTCTCCCTCTCTCTCTCTCTCTCTCGATTTCTCTTCCAAAAACCTCTTAAACTGAAAGTATTAATCATGGTTCAATATTAAGCTCAGGTGCCACTTCCTCTAGTAAAACATTTATGGTTGGAAGCCCTGCCTCTACCACCACAGATTGGGTTAGAATGGATTAAATCACTATTTCTGTTACTCTTCTACAAAATCATGTAATTTGGGGATAAAATCAGTTTTTTCTTCCTTTCCAATTCAGGTTACACTTATTTATTTTCCTTACTTGCCTTATTTTCTTTATTTTCCTAGGTCCTTCAGTATGATGCTGAATAAAAATGTTGAGAGTAGCTATTCTTGCCTTTATCCTGATTTTAGGAATAAGGTATTTAGTCTCTCACACTAAATATGATGTTAGCTCTAATCTTTTCCCATTTTCACATGTTATATTTTCATATTTCTATTCCTAGTTTATTGAGAATTTTTATTATAAATAAGTATTAGATTTTGTCAGATGTTTCTTCATCCAGTGAGATGATTTTGGAGTTTTTGTTCTGTACTTTTTTTTTTAAAGATCTTATTTATTTATTTGAGAGAGAGAGAGAGAGCACATGAGAGGGGGGAGGGTCAGAGGGAGAAGCAGAACCCCTGCCGAGCAGGGAGCCCGACGGGGGACTCTATCCAGGGACTCCAGGATCACGACCTGAGCCGAAGGCAGCCACCCAACCAACTGAGCCACCCAGACGCCCCTGTTCTGTACTCTTTTGATGTAGAATGTAACATTGATTCATTTTCTGATGTTAACCCAACCTTGCATTCCTGAGATAAATTCCATTTGGTCATGATCTAGGAAGTTAACAATTCTGTGCCACTTTTAGTCAAGGACGTAGCTTACACATTTTCGCTCTTGTCACTCCTGATAGTGTGTGGCCTTGCGCAGGTGCACACGTTCTGCACCGCTAGAGGTGTATGGTCTTAATATGGTAGTTTTTGACTTTGCACAATGCTTCTTTAACATAGGTGACTTAAATGGTAATTCTTGACATTTTTGTCAAAGAATTTTTTCAAACTGTTTTTTTGGGGAGAAGATTTGTCAAGTTTTTTACACAGTTTTTGAAATAGCTAGTTCTCATGAGGTAAAGGTAAAGTTTGTGTTTTCTTATAAAAAATTTATTTTGAGGAGATTGAGAGATTTGTAACAAATTTGTCACATAATATAATTCCAGATACTATATTTTCTAGATTGTTTTCATATATTAGGTATCGTGAATGATGTTGCAGTGAACATGGGAGCACAGATATCTCTTTGAGGTACTGATTTCATTTCTTTTGGTTTGAAATTGCTATATCATACAGTAGTTCTGATTTTAGTTTTTTGACGAACCTCCATACTGTTTTCACAATAGCTGTACCAATTTACATTCCAGTGGGATTGGTTCATTTATATTCTTATTTATTATGGAATTGGAATCATCTGTTTTTTCAAAGATTTATTTATTTGAGAGAGAAAAAAGGTGCGCACGTGAGTTGGGGGAGGGGCAGAGGAAGAGAATCTTTCAAGCAGCACAGCGGGGATATGGCGGGGATCCATTCTAGGACCCTGAGCCAAAACCAAAGGTCGGAGGCTCAACAGACTGAGCCACCCAGGCACCCCTGAACTGGAGTCATCTTAATGATTAAAAGTTATATACTTTTGTGGCACAACAAATGATCATTACTTTGGAATTTTCAAAATTTTAGGATGTGATAGACTTATTCTGGCTAACTTTATGTAATGGTATTATTTTATATAATATTTTTCCTGTGTACTCTTTTAATCCTCTAAACATTCTAATATACAGGCATTCCTTCATATTTTCCCATTTTCTATTATTTACTATATCGACCATAGATAAAATGCATGGAAGATTGCTCATTATGTGCAGACGATATTTAGTATATCTTAACATTTTTCTATTTCAGATTTATAAAATCTTTTTAAATCAATGAAGTGCAATACACACAACTGAGGTCCACCTTGTGTCCTCTTTGACAGCCTGATATCCTCCCTTCTCTTTGTACATTATCTTGTAGTTTGCATATGCCATGCATTTTTATGATACAGATGTATATATCTGTATGACTTTTCACACAAATATATATGTGTGTATATACTCATGGACATTTGTTTTCTCAAGCTTATTGAGTGCTACTTTCCCTTCATGGTCATCTTTTTTTTGAACAACTCCGAATCTTTCCATATCATCACACATTGTGATTTAATTGGGACCAATAACATAGGAGAGTTTCCTGGGTGAGAGTTTCCTTTCAGAAAATATTTTTCTCTACTAAGAAAAACATGAAGACATTCTGTCTTGTCACCTAATTCTGTCAAATCTGTCATAATGCCTGGTATTTCCGTATTCAGTTTGTTACTAGTCTAAAAGTGAAGCCATCTCTTAAAACTAACAAAGAAGAGAAGTGGAAAGAATTGGGACCTACCAATATCATTGAATTACTGACTTAATCAAAAATCTTGGGTGCCTGGGTGACTCAGTCGGGTAAGCATCTACCTTCAGCTCAGGTCATAATCCCAGGGTGCTGGGATCAAGTCCCATGGCGGGCTCCCTGCTCCTCTGCCCCTCCCCCCACTCATTCTCTCAATCTTGCTATCTCTCTCAAATAAATAAAAATTAAAAAAAAATCTCGAACAAGTACTAAAGTTCTTTAAAAATGGAATGACAAATTTTATTATTATTGAGATGATTTGGGAAGTTTTTATTTTTACTTGCAGACAAATGAAACTGATATGAGATTATTGTGAAATTTTATTCATTCAGTATTTCCAGGGTATTTATATGATAATATACATAACTTATTTCGTCCACTCTATTGTATAATACTTTAATTTATATACCATAATACTTATAGTTTTCATTAGTGTAAACTCTATGAAATACACCTACTCCTTATGTGTAGTGCTACTACTTGATATTTTTACTATATATATAATCTATCACATCTTAATTTGATTTAGAAGGTAAGGATTTAACTCTTTTTCAGCCTGCCACCACCCGTTGTGGGTATTTCTCTTCTCTTCACTCTCAATATATTTGTATCTTTAGATTAATATCACATAATGACTACCACATTATGTAGGCCATTTTGATCTTTTATAATTTTTTCAATTTAAGTCATAGAACTACTCTTCTTTGTATATTGACCTTCCTGGACTGATTATACCTTTACAAAATATTTTTTCTTTACTTTTTAATAGATTTTTTTCTTTTCATTTTTCTGTTTCTGGCAACACTATTTTTCAAATGTCTATGAATATTATGTTTTGTCATTACATTCTTATTATGTTCTTTGTCATTATATTTGGAATTATATATAATTTCCAAGGCCTCTTTTCATTCTCTGTTCCCTTATTATTTCCTTATATTCTTTTTTAATGTATGCATATGTTTTCTCTGAATTATTAATTATTGTTTTAAAATGTATTCTATTATTTGCATTTTCCTTTTATCTTAAAATCCTTTTATCCTCTTATTTCTCATAGTCCATGCTTTTCATGTCAGACTTTTCTTAAATATTTGGCGTTTTTGGGCGCCTGGGTGGCTCAGTTGGTTGAGCGACTGCCTTTGGCTCAGGTCATGATCCTGGAGTCCCTGGATCGAGTGCCACGTTGGGCTCCCTGCTCAGCAGGGAGTCTGCTTCTCCCTCTGACCGTCCCCCCTCTCATGTGCTCTCTCTCATTCTCTCTCTCTCAAATAAATAAATAAAATCTTAAAAAAATATATTTGGTGTTTTTAAACTATGGCTTAGCTTTGAGATTGAAGAATAAACACAAAATTTGTATGTGGATGTGCTTTCTTTAGGGATGGGCTAAATGATACATTGTAAGCCTCACTGTGAGTGAATTAGGTTTTTTAATTTAATCAAC
>NW_023270923.1:0-7922 GCF_011800145.1 Mirounga leonina
CAGTATGTCTATAATTGGCTACTTTATGAAATGGAATACTTCAGAATCCCTGTTGTGAGCTAAGAAAGCAATCATGAAGAAACATTCATTATGCACCCATCCTCATTTCTGCTTAACCAGTCCTGGGACTGACAATGGGGGATGGGCAGAGAGGAAAAACTACTGTGTACAGACCTACTGCCCTGGCAGTTAAGATCACGTTTATTTCTACTACATGTTTATTTTCTCTGTAGAAAATGAACCAAAATAGAGAAGAAAATGTTACAGAATTAAAACTATCCACAATCCCACTATACAGAGGATACAATATTTAGGAGGATTTTCAAGTTAAACATTGTTCTTGTAGTGATCTTCATCATGACACTTTCAGGAAGACTGGTATCAAAAAGTGAGCCTTATGGAACATCATAAATGAAAGAGTGATATAACTGCATATATAGGAAATTTTTTTTAAGTCTATAATACTGGGACGCCTGGTGGCTCAGTCAGTTGAGTGTCTGCCTTCGGCTGGGTCATGATCCCAGGGTCCTGGGATGGAGTCCCATTCAGCTCCCTGCTCAGCGGGGAGTGCCTACTTCCCTCTCTCCCTCTGCCTGCCGCTCCCCCTGCTTGTGCTCTCTCTGTCAAACAAATAAATAAAATCTTTAGAAAAAAAGTCTATAATACTGTATACAAATTTATTTTAAAGATTTAAAAATCTACAGAGTTTTGGCTCTAGGAAAACATACGTTACAAAAAGTATTTCAAGAAGACAAAGACTATCTGAAGAGACTCAAAGCCAGAGACTGGAAAAAACAGTCACTTATCTATATGCCCTCAAAGTCATTTAGGATGAGTTCATTTTTAGAAGTTAAAGCCTAAAATAATACACAATCCTTATATAAAGTTAATCAGCTCATTCTCTAGACTGACCTAATCCTGATAACAAAATTTAAGAAGAGCCTGCCTAAATACAAAGGCCAAACCAATTTCACTTATGCAGATACATTTTTCTTCTAAAAAACAATCAGCAAATTGAGTACAGATATTAACTGAACTGACTGAAAGAAATAATATATTTGCAGAGAATCTCCCCAGAATTTCCAAGTTATTCTGGATGGAAATCCTTCCAACTGCTTAGAAATTATAACCCTAAAATGTTACAATGACGAAACATGTAGCTCCACCCCCCGAATCTTCTAGACAGGTTATCTTGTCTTTTCTTAACATTGTACGACTTAAGGATGGAAGCCTACACACACACCCCAAATGTAATTCAACACTTACAAAGAATTCATTACCGGCCCTAACATGAGCCTGAATGAGGGAAACTCAGGACTCACGCCTCCTCTGCCATGCCACTGTGATGTCACTCTCATCCTCAAGCACGATCAGCTCCTCCTTATCTATTTTATTTGGCCTAGGCACCTATGTTAGCACTGATCCTTTACCATCCAGTATGTCACATTACTGCCATCTGCCCCTGCAAATGTTCTTTTCTTTTAAGCAACTAATGTAACATTAAAAAAATGCATTTGGATTGGGGCGCCTGGCTGGCTCAGTCAGTAGAGCATGTGACTCTTGACCTTGGGGTTGTGAGTTTGAGCCCCATGTTGAGCACAGAGATTACTTAATGAAAAAAAGAAAACTTCTTAATGCATTTGGATAATACCATAAACCATTACTTTATTTTTTGAAGATTTTATGTATTTATTTGAGAGAGAGAGAGTGTGCGCAGGAGCAGGGGGGAAGGGCAGAGGGAGAGGGTGAAGCAGACTCCCTGCTGAGCAGGGAGCCTGACACGGGGCTCAATCCCAGGACCCTGAGATCATGACCTGAGCCAAAGGCAGTCGCTTAACCAACTGAGCCAACCAGACACCCTGTAAATCATTACTTTAAAAGAAACGAGGTTTATCTAAATGAAGAAATATCACTATTATTCCGAGCAGACATGTCTTAGTAACCTAAGGGCTATAAGATTAGTTTGCAGGACATCATACCTACTAACAAATAAGGAAAAGAATATAGATGTACTACCACACACAGATTATTTATCAATTAAAACAACTTTTCCTACCCATTATGTAAGAGAATACCAACAATTATGCTCTTACAACCTTAGGAACACTGGTGATTAGTACTATTAAAGGAGAGGCATGGATTGAGGTCTACTTAACTCCCAATTAGCAGCTTGGGTAAAGAAAGGATCTTTACTACAGTAATCATGTTACCCCATGCACAAGGCCTATTCTAATATTAAAACTTAATCCTTATTCTTACATACATCCTCAAAAAATATTTGAGAAAATTAGTCAAATTAGCTGTATATGCTCCCCCCCCAAAAAAAAACCCCAAAAAACCCAAATCAACAAAAAGCCCAAGTATGACTTTTAGCACAGAGAACCATTCAAAGTACTCTAATTGCCTTCTCTCTCACTAACTGCCTTTAAAGAAGCTTCTTGGCTCTATCTCAGTCCAATTGAAGAAAATGATTAAAAACATTATTTGCTCATTCTTTTTTTTTTAAAGATTTTATTTATTTATTTGAGAGAGAGAGAGAATGAGAGAGAGAGAGCATGAGGGGGGGAAGGTCAGAGGGAGAAGCAGACTCCCCGCCGAGCAGGGAGCCTGATGCAGGACTCGATCCCGGGACTGCGGGATCATGACCTGAGCCGAAGGCAGTTGCTTAACCAACTGAGCCACCCAGGCGCCCCTATTTGCTCATTCTTTACTAGTATTTGTCTACTTAAAATACAGTGAATACTACCAAAACTAGCACAAGACATTTCTTATTATAGCTTATTTTCCTTTCATTAAAGTTGCCTTACCCATTTATGTGAACCTACTAAAATGCAACATTTGCATATTTTTAAAAGGAAAGACTTAAAATGCTATTTTCAATTACACTTCTAATCCTATTTGAATCAATGTGAATATATTGACAAAAGAATTGTTCTTTCACAATCAACATGAACAATGAAAGAAAAAGCAAGTGTTCTGTGAGCTTAAGCACTTATGCCTTAAGTGTATAAAAATAGTAGTTCTCACATGTATTTAGGTGATGGAGTACCAGAAACATTTATGAAACATTTACATGGGCAACTTTTAATTTTTTTTAATTTATCTTTTTTTTTAAAGATTTTATTTATTTATTTGACAGAGAAAGACACAGCGAGAGAGGGAACACAAACAGGGAGTGGGAGAGGGAGAAGCAGACTCCCTGCCGAGCAGGGAGCCCGATGCGGGACTCGATCCCGGGACTCCAGGATCACGACCTGAGCTGAAGGCAGCCGCTTAACCAACTGAGCCACCCAGGCGCCCATGGGCAACTTTTTAAAGAACATTTAATTTTATGTATCTGGAGCTGGTATAATTAATAGGTTTCAATTATTTAATAATTATAGAAGAAAATGTAAATTGAGTTAGTTTTCTGCAAACTGGAAAATAATTATTGCCTTCATTAATTTAATACTATGTTATAAGGAAACTCACTTATCTTAGATCATTTCTCCCCCACTAGAATGGCTATCATCAAAAAGACATATAATACCAAGTGTTGGTGAGGATACGGAAGAACTGGACTCCTCATACACTACACCACTGGTGGGAATGCAAGATACTGCAGCCACTTTGGAAAACAGTCTGGCATGTTCTCAAATGGCTAAATACAGACTTACCACATTACTCAGCAGTTCTGCTGCTAGGATTATATCCCAGAGAAAGAGAACCTATATTCACATAAAAACTTGTGTACAAATGTTCATAATGACATTATTTGTAATAGTCAAAAAGTGGAAACTCCCAATGTCCATCAACTGATGAATGGATGACCACAATGTGGTAAAGCCATACAATGGAGCAGGATTCCACTATAAAAAGGAACGAAGAACTAATACATGCTACGACATTGATAAACCTTGGAAACATGCTAAGTGAAAGAAACCCAGACACAAAAGGCCACATATTGTGTAAATCCATATGAAATGTCCAGAATAGGCAAATCAATAGGGACAGGGGCTGGCCAGAGACATGAAAGGAAGTGCCTGCTAATGGGCATTGGTTTCTTTGTGGGGTGGTAAAAAAAATCTCCTGGAATTATAGATAGGTGATGGCTATACAGCTCTGTGGATATACTAACAGCCACTGAATTGCACACTGTAAAAGGATAAATTTTACTGTTTGTGAATTATACCTCGATTTTTAAAAGTCATGAATAAACACACAAAAAATACAGTTATTGACACTTATGGAGATATTAAATGAAGCCTATTTTAAATATTTTATCTATCATGAAAACTTACCCACCTATACATCTGTTAAGAAACTTTTTATGATGTAAACATTTCTATTAAAAAAATGTCACAACTGGCAGCCAATAACTTTTACCATGTTTCAATGTATCTGCCAAAAGTTTAGATTTAAAAAGACTTAAAAAGACGTGTTGCAAATTAAAACAAAACCAAGTATAGGATTACATCAGTTATCTGCATTATCTCTAGGGGTGGTTCATGAATCATTGGTACATTTTGAATACCGTAAAAGATCCTGATTACAGACTTACTTACACAAAGTAAATAACATAAATTTTTGACTCAATCAAATTTCTACCAAGAAGTCAATGACTGTTAATTTTTATTCTGTACCACAATAAATGTCCAAAACCTAATGTGTAAGCTTTTGTTATGTCTCAATTCTGTTAATTCCCTTCTGGAAAAAAGAATTCTACAGGAACTCAGAACAACTGTAGGTAATAACTTGAAATCTGATTAATTCAAATTAATATTACTGGAGGACTATATGAATTATTACTACATGAAAATAATAATGTGTGAATTATTAATATACTAAAATAACCTTACTATAGCTACTACAGAGAGTAATTCATTTTAATTCTAGCAAAGTATTTTCTGAATTGCCAAGCTAAGAACCTGCCTAGGTCTACCTCATTAAGTCAACAACCATTCTCTAAGCAGTTATGTCCACAATATTGCAAGGAATACAAAGATATTAGCCCCCAGACTCAAGGAGTCTACAGTATAATACAAGATGAAAGTGAGCAGGTAATATAAACTGGGGACAGACTACAAATGTTGAGAATCTTATAGTTTAACCTATAGGTAGTAAGGAAAGCATTAAATGATCTGAATCATCTACTCCTATGTTAGACAAGGAGAGAAGAGGTACAGGAAGACCAAACGGGAGACTCACACAATAGTCTGGATGATGAGGATGAAGAATCTAAATTAAAGTAAGGGCAAGGGAAGGACAGATGAGGAAAGGCTCTCAAGTCTTATTTACGAGGTAGAATCAACAGGACTTGGGAGCTGCATAGAGAGAAGGCAATATCACCTAGAAATTAAGGCTTGCATATGCTTTGAAAACACTCCTGGGTAGGAGGTTTGGCTTCGACTCATTTCAGCTGTGTATGCTGGGCAATGACTTCCATCTCTACGGGTTTCCGTTTCCTCTGTAAAATGGAGGTAATAATAGTGCTGACATATCATAGGGTTGTCATGAGGCTGAATTAGAAAAGAATGCATGTAAAGCACTTAGCACTGAGCCTGCTACATAGGATGACAAGGTTAACAGTAATCCCACTGACCAGGATAGGAAATACAGGAAGAACTGTAAATAGGGATAAGCGTGGAGATTAGCTAAGCATACTACATTTCTGCTTCCGGCCCAATCTGTAAGTCTAGAGAATGGTGAATACTACAACAGGATTTGTGAAAGTAAATTAAAATATAACTAAAGATTTCTAGCTATGAAAGGCCTTGAACACCTTGCTATCGGATTTGGACTGAATAAAAAATCTACTGTCTCCTAAATACAAAGTTTAGAGCTCATATAATATATGATGCCATTTATTTTCCAGGTGAGAAAACGAAGACCCACAAAATGAAGAAACATCCCAAAAGTCACACCAGTCATCGATATACATAGTATGAGCACATTAATAAATTAAATGCTGGCTCTCTCCTCCTCCACATTCGACACAGAGTTGCATCTTCTGGTGCAGTGCCAGCCGAGTCCCCAAGACACGACAGTGGAGTTTGGAGCAAATGGATTTGGCCATTTTGAGTGCCTGGTCACCAGGGCTGCTTTTAACTCTGGCAAAGTGGATACTGTCACCATCAATGAGCCCTTCATTGACCTCAACTACATGGTCTACATGTTCCAGGATGATTCCACCCATGGCAAATTCAACGGCACAGTCAAGGCTGAGAAAGGGAAATTTGGTTTTTCTTCGATGGAAAACCCATCTCCATCTTCCAGGAGTGATGTCCGGCCAACAACAAATGGGGTGATGCTGGTACTGAGTATATTGCAGAGTCCACTGGGGTCTTCACCACCATGGAGAAGGCTGGGGCTCACTTGATGGGTGGGGCCAAGAGGGTCATCATCTCTGCCCTTCCTACTGATGCCACCATGTTTGTGATGGGCATGAACCATGAGAAGTATGGCAACTCCCTCAAGATTGTCAGTAATGCCTCCTGCACCACCAACTGCTTGACCCCTCTGGCCAAGGTCATCCTTGACAACTTTGCATCATGGAGGGACTCAAGACTTATGACTCCATGCCATCACTGCCACCCAGAAGACAGTGGACAGTCCCTCTGGGAAGCTGTGGCATGATGATCAAGAGGCTGCCCAGAACATCATCCCTGCTTCTACTGGTGCCACCAAGGCTGTAGGAAAGGTCATCCCTGAGCTGAAGAGAAAGCTCACTGGTATGGCCTTCTGTGTCCCCACCTGCAATGTGTCAGGCATGGATCTGCCTAGAGAAAGCTGCTAAATACAATGACATTAAGAAGGTGGTGAAAGAGGCGCTGGAGGGCCCCGTCAAGGGCGTCCTGGACTACACTGAGGACCAGGTTGTCTCTTGCAATTTTAACAGTGACACCCACTCTTCCACTTTCAGTGCCAGGGCCAGCATTGCCCTCAATGACCACTTTTTCAAGCTCATTCCCTGGTATGAAAATGAATTTGGCTACAGCAACCAAGTAGTGGACATTATGGTCCACATGGCCTCCAAGGAGTAAGAGCCCCCCCCCCTGGAACACCAGCCCCAGCAAGAGCAAGAGGAAGAGAGAGGCTGTCAGATGCTGGGGAGTTCTTGCCCCAACTCACCCCCTAACTGAGAATCCCCTGACCTCCATAGTTTCCAGTTTCTATCCCAGATTCCTAAAGAAGGGGAGGGGCTTGGGGAGTCCTACCTTGTCCTGTACCATCAATAAAGTATACTGGGAGCGCCTGGGTGGCTCAGTTGGTTAAGCGACTGCCTTCGGCTCAGGTCATGATCCTGGAGTCCCTGGATCGAGTCCCACATTGGGCTCCCTGCTTGGCAGGGAGTCTGCTTCTCCCTCTGACCCTCCCCCTTCTCATGTGCTCTCTCATTCTCTCTCTCTCTCAAATAAATAAATAAAATCTTTAAAAATAAAAAAATAAAGTATACTGTACCCAGCCAAAAAATAAAAAAATAAATGCTATTCATACTCTTCATTTGCTTAACAAAACTGAGTCCTTATATAAAACTTCCTTCTATCCCCATCCTTGTGATACGGAAAATTTGAAATTACTGGGATAAAAATTAAAAGGATTTAATGTAATGTAGTGGTGATAGTTATAAACAGGTTTTCAACAAATATTATTAAAACTCTTCTTTAGGGGCAACAGTCGGTTAAGTGTCTGACTCTTGGTTCGGGTCAGGTCATGATCTCAGGGTTGTGAGATCAAGCCCCATGTCAGGCTCGGAAGTCTGCTTGAGATTCTCTCTCCCTCTCCCTTTGCCCCTCCCACTCCTGTGCACACACACACTCTCTCTCTAAAATAAATAAATAAATCTTTAACAAATAAAACTCTTCTTTAAAAAATAAGTAACTACAGAATTTTAGGAAACTCAAATTATTTTAATGATGATATAATTTTTATCTTTTTTGAAA
>NW_023270923.1:8022-10292 GCF_011800145.1 Mirounga leonina
TTTTTTTTTATATATGTTTTTCTAAGATTTATTTATTTGAGAGAGAGAGGGAGAGCGTGCAAGAGTGAGCACGAGCAGGGGCAGGGGCAGAGGGAGAAGGAGACTCCCCAATGAGCAAGGGAGCCTCACACAGGGCTCGATCCCAGGACACTGGGATCACGACCTGAGCTGAAGGCATACACTTAACTGACTGAGCCACCCAGGCACCCCAGAAGCTTTCTTTCTATAGTTCTCTGTAAGACCCCAGTTCACAAAGATACTGTATGAATTAATGGAGTATCTCAAAGACCCTGTAATAAATCTCTAAATGCCAATAATGACCACTATTTTCCCCCTCTTTCCTTTTTCTTCTTATAATTCACTCCTTTGACTGCATGCAGCCTTCTCTGTCCATTTCCAATCTCAGCTTCATAGGGTACTACCAGAATGATGTTTAACCAAAACAAAGTTTCTCTCTCAGTACTCAACAAGGCAAACGTTACCACATTCTGTGCATAAAACATTTCAACTCCAATCAAAAGCAAAGCTATATAGGCAAAAACAAGACCAACCAATGAGCAAAAGTTTTTGTAGATATCATAACCAGAACAATATTATAAATTATGTGGGCTGCCAAGGCCCTCAGAATCCTAGCTTTTCGTTTAAAAATAAGTTATATATTGGGGCTCCTGGGTGGCTCAGTCAGTTAAGCATCTAATCTCGGTTTTGGCTCAGGTCATGATCTCAGGGTCATGAGATCAAGCCCTGCATTGAGCTCTGCGCTCAGTGAAAAGTCTGCTTAAGACTCTCTCTCCCTCTCCCCACCCCCACTCTCTCTCTCTCTAAAATAAATAAATAAGTCTTTTAAAAAAATAAGTTCTATATAAAGAAACTTTAATGCTTTAATGAAAGAATCTCCTTCCGGACCCATAGTATTAGAAGAACTATCTTCATTTAGTTCTTGAATCAAAGAAAAGTATGTTTTCAAGTTATTGCACACCATTAATATAAGAATATGAATACCAAAGCTTATTAATTTTTGTGCAGCCTAATTTCACCACACCCACACATTAATAAATGTTTGATTATACTTTTTGTTTTCCCTTCAGACAAATTATGTCAGCCTTGATTTCTATAAAGTTTTAAGGTATTTCATTTTACTTCTAAGAAAAATCCCATGTTGTGGTTTGCAACATCTCTAATTACTGAGGAAGAAAATTGCTGAGCCAAAAGAAACTAATTACAAAGAGCTGATGTAGTATATAGAAATAATCTATGAGTATAAATTTTCAATTTTTGGTCCTGTAAGAGAAAATGGAACAAGATTATTTTAAGTACTAAAGAGTGAACTTTTAGCTTAAGTAGGCCATCCTACAGACTACCATCTATTCAGTCAAAGGAGGAGGACTTTTAGGATGAGAAAACCCTGCCCTTTCTTACCCGAAGACCATGACAGAAAGGGTCAGTGGCACTTTCCTTTGTATTTAAATGGTTATACATCTAAATTGGGCCGAGAAGCATTTTGATAGAAAATGTTAAAATAACTGATAGATTTGACCTGAAAAAATTCAAACAAGAACTGAACAAGAACAAAACAAACAAAAAAACTGTTTCATAACAGACATACAGAAGTGCCAATATAAAATTATTTAGATTTATATGCACCCAAGTGAAATTTACTTTACTGATATAACATTTTTCACTAATTCAAAGTGCCAAGACACGTGATGCTAATTTGAGAATGAAGACTCTACGGGTTAACCAATTTTTTTTTTTTTTTTTGGAAGTGACCTTGGTATGACTTACCCACAACAAAATCAACTTTTCAGTAACACAGATGGTAGACTAGACACTGCCAATGTTTTAAGCTTAGAAAATGCTTTTAATTTTTTTTTTTATTTCCCCATGCTGTGCTTACTGCTTTACATATGTCTCTGACTGCCAAAGAATTGTTAACTAATTGGCATGAGATTCATTTTGTTAGTACACAGCTGGGTACTTTAGTCATACAACATCTGCTTCTCAACATATCTTCTGCCTTTTGTTCATTCTACCTCAAAACAGTTTCTAAAAGTTTTCACAGTAAAGCATATATGCCTCTCAATATTTGGAAGCTGAACTTGATCACCATCATTATGTTTATTATTATTTTACAAAATTATCAGTGGCTTCTGAATAACTAAAAACCATTCAGTGAATCTAAGTTGTAGAAAATCTGGCATTAACATCAATTTGTAAAACATAGTTGAGCCAAAGCATGAAACTCAATCCGAGTCATGCAATAATCGGAC
>NW_023270924.1:0-5354 GCF_011800145.1 Mirounga leonina
AGGCTTCCAACCACCATCCCTCAGCCTGAGGGTCTTTCTGGGAACACTGCTATGAGTGAGGGGACAGGCAGAGGGCAGAGCTGTTTCCTTACTTGACCTCTCGTTTTGGCATCCCTCCTACCTACAAGTGCGGTGGTCGCTTTCAGGAGGCAGACTGGTAGCAGCTGGGACCCAGGAAGCTGCACCCACCTGGGCTGACTCTGGACCATAGGTGCTGGCAGCGGCCATGGGGCTTGCTCCCTGACCTGTTCCAGCCTGGCTGGAGCAGCTCTAGCAACTAGGAATTTGGTTCAGTTGCATGGCTGATCGCAGAAGAGGCTGCAGCTCCCCTCCCCACCCCCGCCCTCAGCACAATGTGGCAGCTCTCCTGGGTTCGCTGCAACAAGAAGGACAGGTGTGGCAGCCTCATTTCTGTCCTTCCCAATTCCTTTGTCTGGTGAGACCAGGAGTCGGCTCCTGCCCCACGGTCCTATCCTGGTGGCAGCCACTGGCTGGTTGAGCTGGTACCAGATAGCACTGGAGACAAATCCGAGCCAACCCAGTTCCCTTGGGGCCAGCGCTCTGGGGAAGATGAGGGCTATGCCATACACACACCCTGCTGTTCAGGTACCAGATCCTGGAGGCCACTTTGACCCTCCGCTTCTTTCCTTGCAGAGTCCACACCCACTGGGACGTGAACATCTCCTTCCGAGAGACGTCCTGCAGGTAGGGTCTGGGCTTATCCCCACACATCGTGCGTGGGCAGGATGGAGCCTTGTTGCTCCATTTCCCGTGGGTCTGCTTCTAAATCTTTCCAGCCTCCCTCCCTTCCTCCCCTCCCTAGTCTGTGGTCTGTCGGTCGGTTTGTGCCCAGGCCCTAACAACAGCACAGGTGGGTTCTGGGCAGCCTAACCCTCCCACATGGGACTGACCATTTGAGTCAGTCTGCCCAAATATGAGGCCATGACCTCCCCCTCCCACCCTCCCAAAGACCCACCCGGAGATGAGGATGGTGATGTGTGCCTGGGGTCTCATAGGATGCAGAGGCGTTCACTAGGGAAAGAGGATGTCTGCAAAGATGTGGAAGAACAAGGGAAGGGGATGTGGGGCTGTGGGGGGCTGGCAGGTCTGGTCCAACTGAATGCTAAAGGACTTTGGATGCTGAGCCTGTAGGACACGGTGCTCCAGGCAGTGAGGAGCCACCCGAAGTTCTTGGGCAGAGGGGTGATAGAGTGTGTGTTTTGATGGGGTCCTTCTGGAGGCCCTGCCCAGGAGGTTGGAGGTTTGCTCCAGTCTGCAGTGGTTCAGGCTGTGGAAGCATGATGGAAGGCAGGGGGGCGGCGAACCCAAGACATAGCAAGGAGATAAAAATGAGGGGACCTGATGAGGAAGTTGGGAGGGCACTGGGGAGACCCAAGTTCTAGATTCCAGATGAGCAAAGGATGGTCAGTCTGTGGATGGAGCCCAGGCTGTGGCTTCTGGTCAGTGGGGTCAAGTCCTACCACAGGGCTTCCAGGGAGGGTACAGGAAGGGCCCAGCCTAGGAGACAGTAGGCACCCAGCACAGGCCCAGCTTCCTCAGCCAAAGCTGAGGGGCCAGCCCCCAAGGTGGGAGCCTGTCCTCCCCACTCCCAGCCTGGTTCTGTGCCATATGTATTATTATTTACGTCTCTGAAAATATCTGGGTCCTAGAGCCGAATTACAGTGAAAACATCTTTAAACTTATTTCTACCTCATTTTGAAGTTGCCTGCTCAACTGATCATTTTTATGAACCGTTATGAACATTGATGACATTTTATGAGCCTTTTGCTTGGGAAGCTACAGGATGAATTTGTCAGTGAAGCTTATAGCGAACCCAAGGGAGGTTCCTCCACTCCTGGAATGACTCCTCCTGCCTCCGGTAGCCCTTTCCTCACCCACCCCTGGCCTTGTAAAGTGAGAGAAGGTCCCAGGTGTCCAGACAGAGGGTGCCCCCGGTAAGGGGCCAAGTCCAAGTGCATGTGGGCTCCTTTAGTCCTGCACAGGCACTAGGGGTGTCTGGGATGATTTTCTGGATTTTACCAGAGAGGAGACTGCGGTTTCGGGGCAGGGGTGTAGCGTGCCGAGAGGACTTACAGGCTATCTGCCCCCACCTGCTGATGCGGCACCTCGGCTTCGGGCCAAGGAGGGCTGCAGGCAGCCTGGCTTGTCTCTTCCTGGCTCCTTTTGACGCTGTCCCTCTGTCCTTCATCTCTAGTCTCCTGTCTGTTCTTTAGCCTCTGTCCATTCATCTCTCTGCTATTCCCATCCTTTCTGTCTCTGCGTCCATCCATTCAGTAGTGCCTGTCTGTTCATCTGTCATCATCTCTCACTTTGTTTGTCCCTCTCTCTCCACCCATTAGCCTTCACCTGTCTGTCCATCCATCTGTCCATGGGTTCCATCCATTGGCCCACTTGCCTGCTTGGAGCTCCGAACCAATTTGGATATTCTGTTGCACTTCGGGACACGGACAGGAATAGTTTTGCAGTTTATGTGTTGTGAATTGTCCCTCCTTTATCCACAGATCAGCCCCACCGTGAACCTGAGTGGGCCCTGCCGCTGGGGGCGAGCCAGAGGCCGTGGGCGGTCCGTGCTGACAGCCTGTGGAAGCTGGTGGTGCCGGGCCAGGGCCTCTCCTGTGGCCCCTCTCCCGGAGCACCTCCCAGAGGAACGCCTCCCCAGCCCTTCCCACACCTGCTGCTCACCAAGGTGAGCAGGGCCCCCCGTCCCGCGCGGAGGCTCCCCCTCACCTGCGGGCTGTGTGTCTCGGGCCTGGCACGTCCCCTCTCCGAACCTCAGGTGTCTCCTGGGGACCCTGCGTGCCACGAGGCCAGGCCCCACACACGGGGTTGCCGTCGGGCCTGTTGGGACCGCTCCCCGACCCTGTGGCCGGCCCACAGGGAGGGTGGCCTGGGGCTGAGGCGGTTCCTCTCCACCGTGAAGGAGCTCTCTGCCCCAAGCCTCGGTGTCCTGTGTCCAGGGCAAAGATGCATTCCTGGCTGTGAGGAGGTTTCAGATTCCATCTGGGGCTCCCATCCTGGATGGAGCCAGAGCAGGGATCCCTGGGGGCTGGCAGAGGGGCCCCAGAGCCACTCAGACATCTGAAAGGTGCTGGCTGGGCTTCATCGACTCCACACATGGACAGGAAGCCCCTTCTAGACATTTTCCATAATTCAGGGAACAGGGCAGACAAATGTCCCTGCCCCACGGGCCTCTTTCTAGGTGGGGGTCCGCCGCTAAGCCTAGACGACAAAGCAGAGGAGGGCACACGACGTTCCGTGGGACGCCCTGCCGGCGTCCTCTACATACGGATCCCTCTGCTCTCATTGTCTGAAGGATGACGGGCCCTAGGACGAAGAAGAGCCCTTGTCTCTGAGGTGGTGAGGAACGCGGGGGACCGGTCAGGTGCGGAGCCATGGGTCTCGTGCACATCTGCCGCAGGGCTGGATCATGGTACAGGAGCTGTGGGCAGGTCGTCTGTGCACACCTGGCCATGACACACCTGGCTGGCCCTCTCGGTGGGGAGGCCTGCGTGCCTGGTGCACCTGTCCCCCACCTACCCCTGGAGGAGCAGCCACGTTCAAGCCTTTCCATGTCCGACCCTCAGGGACAGTTGGGAACCTGGGTCAAGAGAAGCAGGGACTGGCCCAGGACAACTGAGGGGTGCAGAGTCCAAGGAGCTGCTCTCCAGTCCTAGGCCAGTCCCAACCCTCCCATGAGGTTTGCTTTGGGTGTGACAGCCCCTCAGATCCTCGGGAAGAGCTACCCACCCCGTCCCATGTGGGGACATGACCTTGGCATCCCCAGGCACGTAGAGGCACGTGCACCTGCACACCCCCCACACACACACACACACACCACTCTGACTGCCCAGCTGGGGGTCAGAAGGGGAGGACACCCTGGGAGCGAGGTGGGTGACAGGGGGGAAAGAAGAAACAGGTTGCAGACAGCTGGGCCATGGGACAGGGCATCAGGACTCCTGGCAAGGACCCAGATCCATAGCATGGGGAGGGGAGACAGGCCAGGCTGAGGGTCAGGTGTCCCCAAGGGGCCCAACGGGGTTGCCAGGGCACTGGGAGAGGACAGGGTCTGGGTTCCGGTGTCCATCACCAGCCTGGGCACTTGGAAGCAGGAAGAGATACCCACCCCCAAGTCCAGAGGGGCTACAGCACAAAGGCCTCAGCTTACTCTTCTGTCACTTGGGCTGTAGAGATGCAGTGTCCCTAGGGTCCCACAGGCTTGTGGGAGAGCCTGTTGGCCTTGGATCTCCATCCCTGACCCCCTGTGCTCCCAGTCCTGGGAAAATGCTTTGTACTCCCTCGAGGTCCTTCGGAGCAGGGGACAGACTGGGGGCTTGGGGGGCTGAGGACCTGGGTACGCAGAACGTGGCAGAGCACTGACCACTAGTCTGGGGACCAAGGCCAAGACCCTCCTTGTTGCAGCCTCCGGGTCTCCATTTGGAAGAGGTTCCAGATTCACTGCTCTGGTCCGGGTGACAAGGCCTTAGGAAGGAATGGAGCACCGGGACAGAAGAGGGAAACACGGACAAGGGAGGCTTCTGAGGTTTCTCACATCACCCCTGGAGTCCACAGATCCTGCTCCTGTGAGAGACACAGAGACAGAGACCGAAACAGAGAAGGAGACAGAGAATGAACACACGACAGTGGGAACCAGAAGAAGTCACAGACTTTCCTCCATCAGCTTGGAAATGACATCCCAGCATTTGGCCCCATTCTCTTCCTGAGAGCGCGGTCACACAGGCCATCCACCCCAGAGGGGAGGGCATTCCACAGGGATGTGTGAGCAGGATGCGGGAATGCGCGGGAACCACTGTGGGGACTGCCCAGCACATGGGCGCAGACGAGGCCCCGGGGCCTGAGCCTCAACCTAATGGGAGCCCCTGGAAGTGTGCGTCACCAGGGGACAAGGTCGGAATCCGTTCATTGCAACCTTCCCACAGGGGCTGGGAACAGGCAAGAAGGGGGTGGCTTTGCCCAGACCCCAGAGCAGACCCAGGCCCCTCTGAGCTGTGCTCCATGTCCCGCCCAGGCCCTGGCTCATCCTTGCAATCCCAAGTGTGCACCAGCCACCTGTGATAGCAGGTCCGGAATGTATGTAGAGGTCCTACCCCTGATGGCGTCCCTAGGAGTAGAAGGCAGAACACCCCACTGTGCAGATGGGGAGCCTGGGGAGGCCCTGAGAGGCACAGGGTCTGTCCAGGGTCACAGCCCTGGGCACGCACAGGAGCCCAGTCTGAAGCCAGCTCTGTGTCCTCACAGCGGGGACACCGGCTGCACCCAGGCCTTGGGAAGGCTGTGGGGGGGCTGTGAGGGAGTCACTGTATGGATGGGGCATG